>NW_024387312.1:0-74522 GCF_900408965.1 Simochromis diagramma
CATGTTAACGTCTATAAATGCACCAACTCCCCTTCCATGTCTTCCACTGGTGCAGCAATCATGAGGTAAATGGGGGTCATCCCATCCGATGCTTGTCCCGAGTTGCTGTACAATAATCTTGGCCCTGGTGGTGAAGGGAATGATGAACTCAAGTGGGTCGTACTGACTAGCCAGGGTTCGATATATGTTCCTCATAGTGGGCTCTCCATAGTCAATGGGTCGGTGCTTGAGGCTGAGGGTGTCCGTCTCACAGGTTTCAGTTCAGTCCCAGGGTTGATTCATGCGCTTCTTGTCGGTCCTGTGACAGCCAGAGTTCCAGTTTGTCTGACCATGCCTCGGATGGCAGATGACTAATCACTTCTGGCCTATTACTAGCCCACTGCCGAATTTCAAAACCCCCGGAAGCCAGAAGCTGCCGTAGTTTCTTGACCAACTGCTGGGCTTCTTCAATCGATGAAACACTCTGTAGACAGTTGTGCACATAGAAGCACCGTTCGATGGAGAAACCTCACCTCCTCTCCTGGTTCACTATGCAGGAGGACATGCCGCTGTAGCGCAAAAGGAGGCACAGCAGGGACTACATGTTGTCCCAAAGGGAAGGACTTGCCATTCATAGCTGTGAGGGGGCTCATCCCGATTCATATTGCGCCAAAGAAACCTCAGGAGCGGTTTGTCTTCCGGGAGTAGGCACACCTGGTGAAACATCCCTTTTATGTCACCACTGATGGCAATGCTGTGTTCTCTGAAGCGCAGGAGCACTCCAACCAGAGAAGGGCTCAGGACAGGGCCAGGCAATAGGGACTTGTTCAGGTTAAGTCCCTTGTGTCGAAAAGAGCAATTAAAGACCACTCTATTCTTGCCATTGTGCTGGACCATGTGATGAGGTATGTACCAACTCTCTTGGCTCTGAGAGGCAACCTCCGGTTGCAGTTTGGCTACAAACCCAGAGGTCACCAACCTTTCAATCTCGTCCATATATGCAGCAGCCCTAACCGGGTCTTTGCTCAGACGTCTCTCCATACTCCTCAGGCTGGGCAGTGTCGCCTCTTGGGTGGCCTGAAAAAGTGGTGCATCCTTCCTCCTCAATAAGGGTGTGGCATACCGGAGCACTCCCTTAACCTCCACGCGCCTTGTTCTGGCCTCCATATCTGAAGGGCTTCATGATCCTCCTTCGACCTTGTCACCTCCTTTTCACTCTTATATGGTAGAACATCCACTTGCCACAGCTTCTCCACATTCCTCTGGAGTTCAACAGATAGGGGGCTGCAGGAGGTATACAGACACTGTTGAGGCTCTAAACTGTGACTCAAGCGACTTTGCAGGCCCTTGCAGAGTCCATCCTAGTCGGGTTCGCATCGCAGCTGGCCCTCCTGGTGATCCAAAGTGCAAAGGCTCTATAGGGTTTATGAGATGTGGGTGATCAGCCCCAATTAGCAACAGGGGTGAAACTCTGCTGAAGGTTTGTAGGGGCAAGTCCGTCAGATGTTGGTACCTTCTCTTGAGCATGGTAACTGGATATGAATGCTCAGTTAAGCCAAGCCGCTGGGCAGTGAAGGCATTAGCTATGTGGAAGGATTTCTGGGGCTGCATGATAGGGGACAGTGTGAATGAAACGCAGGCCCCATGTAACGTTTGGATATCCTGACGGATAGTTCTCAGGGCGAGGTCTTCAGGTGTGCCTGTTAGGCCCAGTTGCTGAGCTGCAGAGGAGAGCAGCATGGTGCGGTCAGAGCCATCATCCAGGATGGCATAAGTGTCCAGAGTTTTGTCACCATTTCTCAGGAGAACTCTAATCACTTTAAGCAGAACACGGGTAGAATCTGAAGGTTTATCTAGGTGGAGTATTTCAGTTGCAGAGCTCACCAGGCAAGTACCTTCCTTCACACTCTTGGCGTTGACCTCATACAGGATCTAGAAGGTGTTTGCCTTGACATAGGCTGCAAGCTTTCTTCAGATTGCACTGTGCTGCTTGATGTGATCTGCCACATCGCCAACAACGCTGGTTTGTCTTAATCCAGTCTATGATTTGAGCCTTATCAAACGACTGGAATATGGGGCACTGACTCAGATAATGGTCCTCCGTATCACAGTAGGGGCAGTAAGCTTTCAGCGGGCCTTTCTTCTTGCTATGGACAGCTGGTTTGCTGCTCACCGACTCGACAGGCTGCTTCGTCGGCAGATTCTCTGAGCCATGCAGGATAGTGGCCATGCGCTTAACTGACTTCGCCTCTCTCAGGCGCTCTGGTTTCTGGATGACCCTCTCCTTCTGCCCTGTAGCCCCAAGCTGGGTACTGCTATCTTGGCACCATGTTTCCAGCTGTAACCAGTCTGAAAAGTCTGTTAGGTTGTATACTACCCCTGGATGGCGACACATGTGTCTCCGGAACTCAGACCTCATTTCAGCTGGCAGCTTACTGAGGAGCCGTGCCACGTGAGAGCCACATTTCAGTTCCACTTCGCCATCCGGACCAAGGGTCTTCAGCATACCAACGAGAGCCCGAATCTGCAGTGCGAATCTTTCAAAAGCCTCCACATCCCCGCGACGAATGTCGGGTGCATCCATAACACCGGCAATCTTCCTGAGGGCTAACTGGTGGGGCTGACCAAACTTCTCCGATAGGGCTGCCATGGTGTCAGTATAGGGGGATGGAGAATTGAGATATGCATCAGCTATGAGACGTGCTTCATCTAGTTTCAAATGATCCATCAGTATCTGAAACTTGAAAAGCTCTGTCCCATCCGGTGGCAGTAGATTGTCAAGTGCGATCTTTAACCGGGCAACTCACTTGGGTCCTTCTTAATGAGATCAGGAATACTTGGAGTTGGACCCCTGTATGTTTTCTCTTTTGCCATTACATGTGGTGGCTGGTTGGCTGGGGATGGATGAGGTTTATATTGCGATGATGTTGTGATAGGTCTTGATACCTCGGCGACGGGCTGCTGGCTCCAGATGTTGGTGGGGGCTTGACTCTGGAAACTGGGATAAGCCCTAGCAGGAAACTGCTCCTGCCAAGGAGGCTTCAAATGTTGCGGAATGATAGGTGGATGTTCAAACCGAAAGGAAGGTGCACTGTTGGGGAATGGCGGGGTTGGCCGACTAGCTGTCAGTGTCTGCTCCTTTAACAGCTGTAGTTCACCCATCATCCTATCCAATGTATCAATCATTGTAGTATCCTTGGGTGGAATACTCTGAGCTGATGGTGGGCGAAAGTATGGCCTTTGGTATTCTTGTTGAGCATGGATGTCCTGCCTATTGTCATACTGCGGCCATGGACTCGTTCGTGCATCTATTCTATGTGTATGGGAACTAATCGTGGGGACACTGATGGGCTGCATACGTTGGGAGGAAGACAGAGGGGGTACATGTGTTGGGGGTGATCTCTGGTCCCGTTGCTCCGACAGGTAACCACCTCTGTCTGGTTCACGTGTTTGGGCGTAAGGCTGAGGTCTGCCATTCATACCATACTGCGAACCCGAAACTGCAGACATTTCCCATGGTCGATGGAAAGGAGAAGGAGGCTGATGGTTCAGGCCATCCCTACTGGGCACATGCTGCCGCATATCCTGCAGATCATTCGGGGAAGCGGTCCATTCATCCACGGCGTGTTCCCATCCAGGCTGACTTGTTGGGCTAGATGAGCGGGAGGTCTGTACAGACACTGCCGATGGCACGTACTGCTTTCGCTCTTCTAGCCCGGGTGCATACTGTGCTGTGTACGAGTGACGGTAGGGTGTCATGTCTCGTTGGTGGCCCACCAAGCTCACCTCATAGTCTGCAAGGTAGGGAGGAGGTTGTACTTGGCGCCTTGGGCGAGTTGATTCTGAGACATCTTCACTGGAGAAGAAACTAGGCTGCATCTTTAGGATCCAAGGAAAGCACCATCCGGCTCGAAGGACCAATGTTAATTTGGGTTGAACCCAGGACTGTATAGGCGTTGGCTGAAATAGCAGTGGTGTTCACCTTGGGGTGTCGGTCAGAACACACAGGACGCACAGATAAAGGTTATACCGTCTTTACTGTGATTCCTCAGCTTAACAGCACAGTACAGCAACACAGTAATGCAACCGCAGGCTTACAGAGTGGTGAGGGGTGTGGGTGTGTGTGGTCTGTGAACAGAACATATACAGAATACTGAATGTAATAAACATCTAAGTCATGAATTATGATGCATTAGCGTTCTTCGAATCTAACCAGAACTACAAATGGGAATTCCTATATGAACATCTACATGCACGAGTTTCATACACTACTCCCAAACCCTTACAGTACATGACATTGATTGCCAATACACCCAACAACAATATATCACAAACACCAAATCATTTAGCTTACAGCTAGCAGGTATGTAGCATAACAGGTAGCATTAGTAGCATGAACTAGCCACATAGCGAACAGGTCGATACACATTGCACTTCTACATCCACTAAATGTCTAATTGGCATAAAAGACTAAAACTGTCCTTTTCAGGCATGGCTCCACGTCTACTCACAGTTCTTTAGCGACGCACACAACTCACACCGTGTGTAGACATCCCCTGCAGAGTCAGTCTGCCAGGCGGCTCTTGCTATGTGCTAGCTCCAACTCTGATCACTGGAACATGTGCTCAATAGTGCAACTGTGCTCTCTCGCCACAAGGGGGCCCCCCCCCACACAGCTGACAGCCTTTCCAACAAGAATATCTTACTGGAACTGACATGTTCCAGATATCACCTGGAAGACAGTCTGTATGATCCCATAAATATCTAATTGTGAACAAGGTGAAGGAAATCTCATATAAAATTCTTCATAAATGTTACCCAGCCAGTCACTATATGGTAACATTTAAAAGAGACATAAATACTAATTGAACTTTCTGTGGGGATCATCCAGAAACTGTGGCACATGTCTTTTGGTTCCTCTACACAGAGATTCTGGAAGAATTTAGCAGTTTTGTTATTGTCCATATTTTAAGGGAGTTTTCTTTACGATGGAAAATGTTTTATTCTGTTTCTTTAAGTTCCCCAGGAAGAATGATAAATGTTTTTTATAAAAAATTTGTTAAATGTAAGTTTATTAATAAAACACCATATTTCTGCCTTTTTATAAGGATATGAATTGTACATACAATCAATTTCAGACTCAACCAACAAAAAGCCTCTCAGAACAATATTTATGTTGATTTTTTTTCGCCTACTCATATCATAATTTTTTTTCTCCTGGTTCTGTATGTTCATGTTCTGTTCTTTTGTAAACTTCATCTGTTTGTATGTTGTATACTCATTGTGTTTCAATAAAGTTCGATTTAAAAAAAGGTACGTTCTAAACGAAGCTTCAGACGTCACTGATCACGTGACTCTGGCCAAACGAATCAAGCCTCGACACGGTGCTTCTGAAGCAGTGTGTTGATCTTTCTGACACACGCACCGGAGCGTCAGCTTCAAGCGGACCATCACTACGTCTCACATCTAAAGGTGTCAAGGTAACTTTGAACTGAGTTCAGTCAATCTGGAGTTTTTCCAAGTTTTCTGTTGCTCTCTGTGAGAGAAGAGCGTTAAAGGCGGGGCTCTCCAGAGTCCAGCAAAACAGGAAACCACAGCTGGGTGTGTGTAAGTGTGCAAACCAATAGAATGCATCGTGGTGGGGGGGGGCATCACGGGCATTGGCAAGAAAAAAATAAAATAATCGGTCGTACCCATGCTTCCCCGACGTCATGCCAGCGCATATTGGGAAATTCGTAGGCACCGATCGGTTTTCTATCAGCCATTTGCTGGGAGTAAGGGCGCCCTCCGTTTGCGAGGTGCGCCTGCTGCTGGCGGCACAGGGAGGAGAGGGCGGGGCGGCGGGGAGTCTCTGGCTGGCTGGAGCGGCATCTAATAACCAACTCGCAAAACAAAATAAAAACAACACAACAAACAGATATTATGATACAGACTTATAATCTGCACCGATGTTTTTTCTAAATTCTATAAAGTGAGCGCGAGAGCCCTCGGTGCGCCTGCGCGCTGCTGAAGTCAAAGTAAACTTTATTGTCATCTCCGCTACAGACAGTCCAGCATATAGAGAGACGAGACGACGAGGCTGCAGTTACAGCGGTGCAAGTAAACAAACAATAAATATAAGAAGAGTAAGAAGATAAATCTACACTTTAGGACTCGGGGGTAAAGGATCAATAACAATTTATAATTTACAGTTTGATGATTTAAAGTCTCACACAACCCGTCAAAAGGGGCGGGGCCAGCTGCTTCCAAGTAGAGCACATTTCATTTATAATGATGTAAATCCAAGCCCATCATGGATTCACGATCTGAATCCTGGGTTGTGTGAAATCCCAGAAATCCCGCCTCCTTCCAGGAGGCAGCTCACCTGTGTGTCCGTGTTTAGTGTCCAGGTGTGGAGTGGAGCTTGTTGTTGGTGTGTGAAGAAAACTGTAAGTTTGCTTTGTTTCCTCCTTTAACAGTTTGTCTTTAGGAACTTTACTGTTTGTTCAGCTCGTGTTTGATTTCTTCACACAACAAACTGTGTGTGTTTGTATTTCCGGTCTCTCCATTAAAGTCAGTGTGTAATGTTTCCTGGCTAACATCAGCTGTGTGCAGCTTAGTTCAGCACAAATCTGCCGCTCCATAGTTCACGGTAACGGACTCACAGCTGGACCAACGAGGCCGAGTGTGTCCGCCACTCTGAGCTACGTTCGTGTTTGTGTACTTGTAGTTTGTACTTTGTGAGTTCACTCAGAGCCCACAGAGGACGCAGCGTACGTGATGACGTCACAGCCCTTTACCTCCTTTACTGTCACTGTGATTAATATTTACACACGAGACAGCTGCAGAGCTCTGACGCTGAGCTAGCACACAGCATGCTAACACTAAGCTAACTCTAACGCTAAGCTAAAGCTAAGCTAACACTAAGAGTTCTTACAGACACGAGTTAAAAAGCTGCTTTTAGTTTGTGATCAGAGTCCAGGACTGAGAGCAGCAGCAGAGCTGATGGATGATGAATTACTGGATGGAAGAAGCTTCTCATTAGCAGTGAATCAGTGTGTGTGCAGTTCTCTGCAAACTCAGCAGGAAGAATTAGTGTGAAGCTTTAACTCTGCTGATCCTCTTTGAATCCTGGATCAGCTGAAATGTTTAAAATGTTGTTCACACGTGTTGGACTGACTGAAGCTTCCAGTCACAGTGAATCAGTGTGTGTCAGTGAATGCATCGTGTGTGCTTCAGGCTCCATCTAGTGGACTGATAGCAGAGCAGCTGATGGCAGCTTCCTCTGCCTCACACTGCTGTCTGACTGCATTCAGCTGACACTGAGATGAAGCAGGAAAGAAGCAGCTGATATTTGGACAGCACACATGATGAAAGGAGGATTTCAGCTGATGTGCACATGAATGATTTGTGTTTCCTCTGCAGGTAGAAAGTGTGTGTGAGCTGATGTGAATTCTTTGGGTGAATTCTGAGCTTTTTGTGGATACGTGTCCATATTTGCATAAAAGACCTGAGAGCTGGAGGGTTAAACGGCAGTTCACCCCCTTTGTACTGGGGGCGCTGGGGCTCAAGAGGTAAAAGGAGACATTATGGCTCAATAAAAGCTCTGAGAACAACACCTGAACTCAAACTGCTCAAACTCTAAATATTCTAAATAAGTAAATACATTGGACATGTGATGAGATTCATGTTCTCTCTCATGTTTTACAGTTGAAAGATGGAAAAATCTGTTGAGGAGCAGTTGCTGAACAGGCTGGAAGATTTGGGAGAAGAGGAGCTGAAACTTTTCCACTGGTACCTGGAAAAAGGACCCGGAGGTGATTTCACAACCATCAAAAAGAGCCGACTGGAGAACGCAAGGAAGGATGGACGTCATGGAACAGTGGATCTTATGGTGGAGACATACACTACTCGCCATGTAATGGAGGTGGCAGAGTTGATTTTAAAGAAGATGAATGAAGGTCAGTCAGAGAAAAAAGACATGATTCAGTGCAGTATCAGGACAACACTGTCACCGTTTATGGATGGAAAACTGAGGCTGTTTTAGTCTGAACTTTCAATTGTGTGTCTTTTCTCTTCTAAATTTGTTTGAGTACAAATATTATATTTAGACATCTTGATGCATGCTCAATCATGCAGGTAAGTAAATCTCCAAAAGTTGTTTTTGTTTTTTCATCTGAATGTAGCGTTTTCAGTGGGAGAAACGTTTCGTACATCTGTCACCATCTTACATGCTGTGATTGCAGCCATTCCCCAACTCTCTGTGAATGGGACTCATGGTTATTGATCAGTGGTTGTTGATCAGTGGTCATGAGATTTTGCTTAATTATGATGAAGAAACTGACCTCCCAGCCCATTGTTCCTTCAGTGGGCTGGTTTCAGTCAATATCCAAATGTACTGTTTATAAGATTGAAACCTGCAGTCAGCTGAGACTGAAGAAGTCACTTGGGTGAGTGACGACACGTTTCTCCCAGAAAACACTACGTCCAGATGAACAGAATCAACTTTTAGAGATTATATTTAGAGTATTTTGAAGCCATGCAGGTCTTCATTGTTAAACAAACTGTTCCTTATTCATGGTGGCCTTTACTCCAACAGGGAAACCCTCAGCCCAGGCATCTTCATCCTGTTTATCACAAGGTAATAATTCCTTAGTTTGTCTCAGGAGCCACTGGTAAGGTAGAAACACACGAAGCCTGCACTGACCAATAGGAACTCAGGTTGTTTCCATGTGGTATCTCTGTATCCTCAGCTCTGCAGTGTAACTAAGCTCTGAGCCCCAGTTAATGAACAGTTGCCTATAAGTATAACAGCAGTTACTTACCTACTATCTTTATTTATAATACACTTTAAAACAGCCATAGGTGACACAAAGTGCTGTACATTGATACTAAATAATAACAATACATGTGATATAAAAAACAATAAAAAAGGTCAAATAACTAAAACAGACCGAGTCTCAGTGGGTCAAAAAGAATAAAATGGGTTTTAAGATGTTTTTTTGAAGTGGACAGTGAAGGGGGCTCTCTAACATGTAACGGCAAGTTAGTCCATAACTTATGAACAATGATAGAGAAGGATATCTGAGTGAGCTGGTCAGCTGACTGATGAGGTGTGTAGGCGTGAAGAAGGTAAGGCAGGGCAAGACTGTGAAAAATGTAAAACTAAACACGACAATTTGAAAATGAACTCTAAAATATACAGGCTGCCAGTGGAGCGAGGCTAAGACAGGGGTAACATGCTCTCTTTTATAGGTGCTTCATGCAGCGGTGTTTTGAACCAGCTGAGCATGCGAGAGTAATGACTGACTCCCACATAAAGTCAATCACAGTAGTCCAGATGGGATGAAATAAAAGTACGGATCACTGTTTCAAGGTGCTGCCTAGAAACCACATGTTGTATTGTGTGTATGGTTGTGTGTGTGACAAATAAAAATGTTGAATTTGAAAGAAAACATTTCACTGCTGTCAGTTGCCTAAAATAATAAACGCTATACTTTGAAAAACTAGACAACAATTATAATTTACTTTCCAGTTTAAAATCACTGTCCAAATTAAACCCAAGGTCGGTAATAATTAGGGCTGGGTTTTTATAATCGATTTATCGATTAAAATCGATTCTGGCTTGGATAACGTGAAATCGATTCATTAAAATCCTGAATCGATTTTTTAATCTAAATTTATTTTGCCCGAAACGCCAGAATCTCA
Organism: Simochromis diagramma; assembly: GCF_900408965.1. NCBI lineage: Eukaryota > Metazoa > Chordata > Actinopteri > Cichliformes > Cichlidae > Simochromis > Simochromis diagramma. The sequence continues at coordinate 9,667 of NW_024387312.1, forward strand.
GGTGAAACCTCACAAAATTTCAACAACCACCAAACAGCTAAGACAGTAAATGAGAGCAGCAACACGGATTCTGCACAAAGACGTAAACACACAGCGCGGATCAGAATCAGTGAGATGTCGCCTTTCTCACCTCTTACCAATCAATCAATCAATCAATCAATCAATCAATCATCATGAATTCCCTCTGACTTTTACTGTTTTGCTTCCACCACAATAAAATCACACTTCATGCACAGCTCTCTCTCTCTCTGTACTTCAAGAACAGTTTCCCATCTAAAAATCTGTTTTCTTCATTATTCGCTTGCTTGTTACGCACAAGTCTACCGTTGTTTACAGCCTGTCTGCTGCTAATTTTTTTTCCTTTTACATACTTCCGAAAAGAAAACCTAATTTCTGCCGTTCAATACTGAACAAATTTAAACTTTTTAAAATAATGCAAAACGCTCAGCCATGTCTCTAATAAAACCGCTGTAACATCAGAGGTTCATACGTTGATTAATGGTTTTCTTTTGTTTTTGATGTACTGCAGAATATAAAATCCCAGTCCTGGAAAATCAACTTCATGTTTTTCTGTGTTTTATCTTCAGCTATTTTGACACAAAGGCATCTGTTGTGATGCTCACACCTTTGATAAAGTCTTGCGTGTGTCAGCTTCCTTTTTATAGATACAAAAATATGTAAATGTACTGATCTGAATTATATAATATTTCTGACTGTCAAAATTTCCCAGATTCAATTCGAATCGAATTGTGACTAAAAAATAAACAGGGCTTTGATGTCTACAAACTGTTTCAATATACAGAAAAACATTACTTTAACACCCATGTACTTAGTTAAAATTTGTCATGAAGTAACTTAAACATCTGACATGATGTGATGGTGAATTATTAATAAATACAAAAAAGGCTTCAGTTACACATGATGGTGAAGAAAAGGCAGACACACAAAAAACAAACCATGCAACAACTTAATAATGCTGTGATGGATCTGTTACTATGTTTTTGTTTGTTTTTCTAGAGTCATATCAAAAGTGTGAGCCTAAACTCGATTCAAAACAAATGAAAAAGTTCAACTATAATAATTCAAGCAAGGAGTCATTTGTGAAGATCACAGCAAACATCCTGAAGAGAATGAAGCTGAATAAGCAGGCTGATCATCTACTGAGCAGTAAGAAGATATCTATAAATATATCAGCTAATGGAAAAACTAAAATTTCATAATGTTGCAAGAACTTGACCTGATTCTTCACAAGCACTTAATTTGGGCAGGAAAGAAATGGTCATGTACCCTTGATAAGTACTTAAATTCAATATATATATTTTTCTTTATTTCTAAAGGAACTCCCAGTGGACGTTGTCAGCGTAACCTTAAATCCACCCTGAAGAAGAAGTTCCAGTGTGTGTTTGAGGGCATCGCTAAAGCAGGAAACCCAACCCTTCTGAATCAGATCTACACAGAGCTCTACATCACAGAGGGAGGGACTGCAGAGGTCAATGATGAACATGAGGTCAGACAGATTGAAACAGCATCCAGGAAACCAGACAGACCAGAAACAAGAATCAGACAAGAAGACATCTTTAAAGCCTCACCTGGAAGAGATGAACCAATCAGAACAGTGCTGACAAAGGGAGTGGCTGGCATTGGGAAAACAGTCTTAACACAGAAATACAGCCTGGACTGGGCTGAAGACAAAGCCAACCAGGACATCCAGTTCATATTTCCATTCACTTTCAGAGAGCTGAATGTGCTGAAAGAGGAAAAGTTCAGCTTGGTGGGACTTGTTCATCACTTCTTTACTGAAACCAAAGAAGCAGGAATCTGCAGCTTTGAAGACTTCCAGGTTGTGTTCATCTTTGATGGTCTGGATGAGTGTCGACTTCCTCTGGACTTCCACAAAACTACAATCCTAACTGACCCTAGAAAGTCCACCTCAGTGGATGTGCTGCTGATAAACCTCATCAGGGGGAAACTGCTTCCCTCTGCTCGCCTCTGGATAACCACACGACCTGCAGCAGCCAATCAGATCCCTCCTGACTCTGTTGGCATGGTGACAGAGGTCAGAGGGTTCACTGACCCACAGAAGGAGGAGTACTTCAGGAAGAGATTCAGAGATGAGGAGCAGGCCAGCAGGATCATCTCCCACATCAAGACATCACGAAGCCTCCACATCATGTGCCACATCCCAGTCTTCTGCTGGATCACTGCAGCTGTTCTGGAGGATGTGCTGGAAACCAGAGAGGGAGGACAGCTGCCCAAGACCCTGACTGAGATGTACATCCACTTCCTGGTGGTTCAGGCCAAAGTGAAGAAGGTCAAGTATGATGGAGGAGCTGAGACAGATCCACACTGGAGTCCAGAGAGCAGGAAGATGATTGAGTCTCTGGGAAAACTGGCTTTTGATCAGCTGCAGAAAGGAAACCTGATCTTCTATGAATCAGACCTGACAGAGTGTGGCATCGATATCAAAGCAGCCTCAGTGTACTCAGGAGTGTTCACACAGATCTTTAAAGAGGAGAGAGGACTGTACCAGTACAAGGTGTTCTGCTTCATCCATCTGAGTGTTCAGGAGTTTCTGGCTGCTCTTCATGTCCACATGATCTTCATCAAGTTTGGAATCAATCTGCTGGAAGAACAACAAACAACCTCCAAGAAGTCTGAAACAAGAGAATCTGCAGAGAAACACTTCTACCAGAGTGCTGTGAACAAGGCCTTACAGAGTCCAAATGGACATCTGGACTTGTTCCTCCGTTTCCTCTTGGGTCTTTCACTGCAGACCAATCAGACTCTCCTACGGGGTAGCCTGACACAGACAGGAAGTATCTCACAGATCAATAAGGAAACAGTTCAGTACATCAAGAAGAAGCTCAGTGAGAATCTGTCTGCAGAGAAAAGCATCAATCTGATCCACTGTCTGAATGAACTGAATGATCGTTCTCTAGTGGAGGAGATCCAACAATACAGGACTTCAGGAAGTCTCTCCACAGATGAACTGTCTCCTGCTCAGTGCTCAGCTCAGGTCTTCATCTTACTGTCATCAGAAGAAGATCTGGGTGAGTTTGACTTCAAGAAATACTCTGCTTCAGAGGAGGCTCTTCTGAGAATGCTGCCAGTGGTCAAAGCCTCCAACAAAGCTCTGTAAGTAAACATGTTGTCATCGCTTCATTGTTAAAATCATGGGAAATAAATCAGAAATGCTGAGTTCAAAGAGCACTGTAACATTTTTTTTAAAATAGTGAATTAAATGATCATCAGTCACTCAGTAAATATATGGTAGTTTTAATGTTTCACTCCAGCATTTCTAAAACACACTTTGTTCTGTAACTCTTATCAAAGGACAATCCAGACCCAGCCTATAAGAACATGAGCTCTGATGCTTCAGCCCCTCTGACAGGTTTATTATCCTCAGCTTGTTCACTTGTCTCCAACTCCAGGAGTTTGGTTGTTTTATTCTAAAGCACAAACTTCACCTGCCAGACTTCACCTACATCTTTTTTTGATGTTCATAATTTAAGTTCAAGTTTGTATCTCACTTTCAGTGCACACCCTCCCTTTTTAAATATAAATATCTGCTGTACTGTCATGTTTTCATCCCGTATGGAGGGAGAACTTCGGTCTTCATTACTGAAATTGCCTCTAAGGTCGTGTTTGTTGTCAGTAACCATATGTGTAACTGTAAGGCTTCCATAACCAGTGTTCCCACAGAATTACTCTCTGGGTCCTCTACAGTTTCCTCCCACTGTCCACAGACATGCAGTTAGATTACCTGGTGATCTAAACTTCATGCATGCAAGATTCAAGAGACTGGATGGATCTCTGCTTTGTCTTTGATATATCCTGACAGCAAACATTCTCCATGAAGTCTGCATTTCAGCTCATTTCCTTTATACGCACCTTTAACAGGAAGAGTTTTATACAGCTAGTGTTTAAAATCCAGTGTTCCTCACAATACACAGGTAATGAGCATAATGATTATTGAATTACTAAAATTTTCTAAAATAATTGTTTTAGTTAATATTGTATGATAGTGTACACAGAATTATTAGCTCAGTAGGCACAGTGGTCGCCCCATGATCATAAGGTCAGGGGTCGAATCCACCGAATAGCTACTTTGTGGTACCCCTGAGCAAGGTACCATCAAGGTACCAATCGTGTGCACTGGACTGGTAGCACTCATAGTCTCATAGGTTTAAAAAAAAAAAAAAAAAAAAAAGGTTCAACATATAAACAAATTTAATTTGACCACATATATTGTTTGTTTTTTTTGTTTTTGTTTTTTCCCCTTTCTCTCACAGACTGAGCAGCTGTAACGTCTCAGAGGAAGGCTGTGAAAATTTGCTGTCAGTGGTCAGCTCCCAGTCCTGTAGTCTGAGAGAGCTGGACCTGAGTACCGACAGCCTGAAAGCTTCAGCAGTAAAGCTTCTGTCTGCTGCAGTGGAGAGTCCACATGCCAAACTGAATGTTCTGAGGTCAGATATATTTGTATTCTGCTTAGTTCTGTTTGTTTGTGTGTTTGATGTTGTTTTTGTTTATGTCTTTATCCAGTTATCCTTGTTTCATAGCATTTTTATTCATTTCCAAGTTAAAGTGAAGCTTTACTAACCTGCTCAGCACAAGACAATAAGCTATTGCGCCTTGATTACACTTTAACAACAATCTTTATTCATGTTTTTATCTTCAGACTTAACATCTGTGAACTCTCAGAGGAAAACTGTGAAGCTCTGTCCTCAGTTCTCAGCTCACAGTCCTCTAGTCTGACAGAGCTGGACCTGAGTATCAGAAAGCTGCAGGATTCAGGAGTGAAGCTTCTGTCTGCTGGACTACAACGTTTAAACTGTAAACTGAATACTCTGAGGTCAGATCAGAAAACATTTGTTTTTAGAATTATTAATTAAAGTTCATCCATATGATGTCGTATCTTAGTATGTTTATATTTCCTTTAAAAATAGAAAGTCAAGATTTAATGTTGTGAAATGTATTAACAAACTCTACGTGAGTATTTGTTGTATAGACTGTCTTTTATTTTTCAGACTGGGTGGCTGTAACCTGTCAGAGAGAAGCTGTGAAGCTCTGTGCTCAGTCCTCAGCTCCCAGTCCTCCAGTCTGAGAGAGCTGGACCTGAGTAACTCTGACCTGCAGGATTCAGGAGTGAAGCTTCTGTCCTCTGGACTAAAGAGTTCACAGTGTGCAGTGGAAACTCTCAGGTCAGGATTCAAACTTTTCCACAGATGATCATTTGAAATGTGATTTATATTATTGTATAAACAGGTAACTTTTATAAAGCTGTCAAGTGAACTTTTATTCACATTTGAGTGGATAATTGGACTCTGAATTACTAAAAGTTGTTATAGTTATGTCTTTGTTTATTTAAAAAAGTACTTCATGTACTGCCTAATTTAAAGATTTAGGCTCCTTTGGGCCCATAATATATATATTTGATTTCTTTGTGAATGAAATTAGGAGGATATTGGCGACTGCTGATTGGCTCGATGTTTGTTTTTTATTCACAGTACTTACTTAATTTTAAAGGCTGATTTCTCTAAATGAGATGTTTGTCTTTTCTTCTACAACACTTGGAGCCACCAAATCTTCTTGCTTGATTTATTCATTACAGTTTTATTTAAAGAATATTAGACTCGTAACATAATAAATATATTTATTTCACTTCTTCTTGAGAGAAAGGGATGACTGGGTGTGCTCCGGTGGTTCTTCCCAGCAGAGAGAGCAGCACACTGGGCTGCAAATGATCACAGTAGTAATGGCCATAGTTTGATAAAACAGGCCGTCTTACCCTGTAGATAATACAGGGTTCTGGTGCCGATGTGGGGGAGGGGACTCGCCCGGTACTAACTACATACTACTAACTACCTCATCCAGATGTCTTCCCTACTAACCCTGATAATAAGTAACTGCAGTAGCCTTATAGGTCAAATCAGTTTCACCTGTTAAAGGTAGCTCCACTATTAATGGTGTCACTTGTTTTTTCTGGGATGAGTTTAGTAGCCTGAACAGCTGCTCAAGGGAAAGGTTATTTTTATTATTATTATTATTTAATTATTAAATCCGGGGTAACCTGCAAGAGCTGTTTGCACAAAGAATAATACTCAGACTTTTAGGTTTTATCGTTTTACACTAGGTTTAAAAATGAATGTCCACAATTGAATTGCAGAAATTGTTATTGAGCTAATACTGATGTAGTTGTTATCTTTGGTAAGGAGAGATTGGAGGAAGAATGAGCACAGTCAGGCCTAAAAATGCTCTTAATAATAATAATGGATTGCATTTATATAGCGCTTTTCGAGACCCTCAAGGACCCTTTACAATTCCACTATTCATTCACTCTCACACACTGGTGGAGGCAGCTACATTTGTAGCCACAGCTGCCCTGGGACAGACTGACAGAAGCGAGGCTGCCATATCGTGCCATCGGCCCCTCTGGCCATCACCAGTAAGCGGTAGGTGAAGTGTCTTGCCCAAGGACAAAACGACCAAGACAGAGAGAGCTGGCTCATCAGACAGACAAGCTCATCTTGTAACCTACTGGTTCTCTGGTCAACACACCAGCTGACTAGCGAACCGGCTAACTAGCACACTGGCTAACTAGCACACCAGCTAACTAGCACACCGGCTAACTAGCAGATCAGCTAACTAGCAGTCCAGCTAACGGCAGCCACAAGCTGAAGCACAATTAAATGTAGTGGAGTGGGATGACACTGGTGTGTCTGATTCACTCTTCAGCACTCCGGTCACTCCAGTGTGTCAGCCAGAACACCACTGAAGGCCAAATGATCCCAGCATGTGGAATAAGGAGCTTAAGGTTCGGATTGAGGCACTTTATTCTTTCACTGAGTCTTGTGGCTGTGATCACGTGTGTGGTTTCTTACAAAAAGGAAGTACACAATACAAATACATGACAAATAAGATGAATACATAAGATACATATCCAGTTATATGTACGTACATATATGTACATACATCAGTATAGCTAATATAGCCATATATAAGGACAAAGATCACAGTACTATAATGCAGTAATGTTAAACACAAAGGTGTATATCTACATAAATCTATCCTATCAGTGATCAGGGTACTGTAGTATACTTCTACTACATAAACTATAGAAACTAAACTACATTAGTGTGACTTTAAGTTACCATCAGTACAGACGAACTGATGGTAGTTGTACAAAATAAAGGCTTTGCAATTATTGTGAAGGGCTTCCGGCTAAAGTAAGATCAGCTGATTACCTCATAACAAATTGTTTGCTATAGAACGCAGCTCCCACTCTTCATTAATATCATGTACTGTAACTCCCAGGTAACCATGGTTACCCAGCCACGGCCAGTAGTTTCCAGAGAGACCAACAGCTGGTGCACATTGTAACGCTGTGGCTTTCATAGTCTCTCCTTTTTCTACAGCTCATGTATTCTTCTTGTGATGGTGAGTCTTGAGGGAGGCTCATACATGCCGTCATTTGTTGATCCTAAGAACGTTCCCCAGACTGACGTCTTCAACAACACTAATCGGCCTGAAGTTTGTAGCTACTCACTTCACTGTGGCGTTTGTTAGCTTGTCTTTCTTTGGTTTATCTTGACTCCTCCCACAAGCTGATCCTACGTAGTCTGCCCAAGCCTCCCACTGCTGTTTGTTTGGGTGGTTTTTTTGCTGCCATCAACAGCGTGTAAGGCATTTAAGTGATACTTCAGACTTGAAGTACTCCGACGATAAAAAACTCAACTTTGCTTAAAAATAGCTTTAGTTGTATCAACAACAACAACAACACTGCCCTCTGTAATAATTAGACTTTGGTAACAAACTGGTGTGATCTCCATGTTTCCTTTGTTGGACTGTGGGCGAGTGTCAGAACTGAATGTACTGAGTAACATGTAAAGTTTAAATATGTGTCAGTTCCAGTTTTAGAGCTCTAAAGTGCAGCTATCATGTTAGGAATATGTTAGGAATAGACAGTAACACTGAGCACACTGAGGTCAAATCTTTATTTATCCAGTTCATCTGTAGGCTGAGCTCAGTCCATCCATTTAGTGAAATGATGTTTAAAGGTCTCCTTGTTCTGTGAGCGTGCACAGATCCTGAAGCAGAAAGCCTGGGTTAACAGAGAAATGATCATCACTGTGATGATGCTCACCATCTCACCATCTGGGATTTGAGGTTTTGTCAAAGCAGCAAAGAAAGCCTGGCTATGTTGGACTGGGTGTGGCAGCAGCTCCCAGTTTGAGTTCAGGAGACAGACACCCTCTCTACTTTGAAGATCAGCTTCAAACTTTCCTTTTTGATAAAGCTTATAGTTCGAGCTGGATCAGGTGACCCTGAACCATCCCTTAGTTTTGCTGCCATAGAGATGGATAACAGACGGATTGTTGTTTTGTGTGTCTGCAGTCTGTCAGGCTGTCTGATCACAGAGGAAGGCTGTACTTCTCTGGCCTCAGCTCTGAGCTCCAACCCCTCCCATCTGAGACAGCTGGACCTGAGCTACAATCATCCAGGTGACTCAGGAATGAAGCTTCTGTCGGCTGGACTGAAGGATCCAGGCTGGAGACCGGACACTCTCAGGTATGGAGAGAATGTCTGATAGAGGAGGAAGAGCTGGAAACATTTCCTGTGTCCTTCACTCACTTCCTGTTTGTTTCCTGCAGATGAGACATGAACAATCACACATGCAGGAATATTTTCAGGGACAGACACACTAGTCTAGCTGGATAGTACATGGATATTTATGTAGGGGGTCTCCAAGGAGTCTGTTTGCAGGAACATTAATGATAACTGATAAGTCATGTTGAGAGTTTCATTAAAAGTAGACCTACAGTTAGGTCCATAAATATTTGGACAGAGACAACATTTTGTAACTTTAGATACACTTTATTAGGTCACATAGACAACATTTTGTAACTTTAGATACACTTTATTAGGTCACAGGTGTACTATACCTGAGATAGCGGCCACTGTGTACCTAATAAAGTGTCAGCCATGTTTATGTTTCCCATGCTGTATGTCCACAGTCACAGTGACAGTCAGTGACACTGACAGAAGGATGAAACAAGGCTGTGAATCATTTCAGTCTGTGTGTGTGACAAAGAGCCAGACAGAAGCAGCTAACATTTGGAAATGGAAGCTTACTCGAAACTCTACATTCACGGCTGAATTCACAATAGATTTGTTCTCAAGTGCACATTTAGCAGCTAATGCTAATACTGTTTTCCCTTTGCTTTCTACAACTTGAGCAGCTATTGCTAAGTAGGCCACTTTGCTCTGCTAAGGATTTGTGTGACCATGATGGAAACTCTGATAAGCTAATGCTGCTAGGCTAATGCTATTTATGGGCCCTGTTAGAATCAATATTTCATTCTCATTCTGTTGTTTGAGAACAATATTAACGTTTCACATCATTATAACAAAAGAGAAAAGGGTATTAGCGTTAGCTACTAATGCTTATTCACCTCAAAATAGCTTTAGCTGCTAATGGGAGTCTACTTAGCATAAACCCTTCACATGGTTATAATGCAAGGGAAAACAGTCACTTATGGCAGCCTATTTAACATTGATGTCACATCATTATAACACAAGAGAAAAGGGTATTAGCATTAGCTAGTAGTGCTTATTCACCTCAAATTACCTTTAGCTTCTAATGGCAGCCTACTTAGCATTAACTCCTCACTAATATAATGCTAATTTACATCAAATTTGCATTAGCTGCTCAAGTTATTATAAGGAAAGAGAAAACAGTATTAGCATTAGCTGCTAATAATTATTCACCCCTAATTAGAGTTAATGGCAGCCTACTTAGCATTAACTCCTGACATTGTCATAAGGCAGGGGAAAAGAGTTACCATTATCGGATAATGCTAATTCACATCAAATTAGCATTAGTTAATAACGGTAGACTTCGTATCATTAGCTGCTGTCATTCTTACAAAGCAAACATTATGAGCATTAGCTGTTAATCCTTTTTCATCTAAAATTAGAATTAGCCACTAATGGCGTATTGTTAAAAAGTAAGAAAAAACATTGTTAGCATAAGCGGATAATGCTAATTCACCTCAAATTAGTATTAGCTAATAACGGCACCTGTTTAGCATTAGCTGGTCACATTGTTATAAGGCAAAGGAAAACGATATGAGCATAGGGCTTTGGAGTTGACGTCACGCCGCAATGCATTGTGGGAGCGCAGCGCCATTTTCGGGGTCTACGAATCAAAACAAACACACTGTGTTGGAACGACGACTACAAGAAAAATGCTTAAAAGCAGCTCAAAAGAGAACGGACTGTATAGAGACCGATTGCGTCCAGAGGCAAAGCAGCAGTACTTGCAGAAAATAGCGTGCATTGGAAATGTGGACCCGTATGAAATACGGCCGTGGAGTAGAAACCCTGAAGACCAACCGCTATTGACGTAGCCTGACATATTTTCATGCCTTGTCTGTGGAGTCAGCGCGTACAAGTCGTCATTCAAACAAAGGTAAGTCAGCTCGAGTACAGCGTGTGAAACGCGTTTGATTTCCCTGCAAACATTAAGATTAGTGCAGCATAACTTCATTCATGAGGGGAAATTACAGTGAGAACATGTGGAGACTGTTAGGTGGATAACATAGTGAGTTCAGTGCATTGATGAGACACTGTCCTAAAGGATTTAGTTATTCTTTGTGGTTAAAGAAATTGCACTAATTTATTCATATTTATTATAAATAATCCTAATTATACATCTTGCTTCCATGTTTGTATCCTGTGTCACTAAAAATACATTTTATTTTAGTTTTATACGTTGATTAACGACCTGCAGAATCTCCTTATCATATTAAGTGATTCATAATTGTCACTTTATGCTTTCTCCATCTTGAAAGTGATGGCATCCTTGCATTACATACTTTAAGTTCATTTTCTGCAGGCAGGTTTCTGACAGAACAGGCAGATTTAGAATATAACCTGCAGCGTTCTATAGATGGACACATAAAGAAATGAAAAATGACATGTATGAGCTAACTTTCTAAACACTTTGTTACATTTATGATAAAGTAGATAAAACACATTTGTGTCAGCCTTGGCTCATAGTTCTTGTCTTTAAATGAACTTTGTCTGTGTGTGTTTCAGGTCCTGCACTCTCAGAGACTGAATGAACCAGCATTGCAGCCATGGGTCACTGTGAGCATCACAGGGAAGGTTGAAGCCGCCCACTGCACCTGTATGGCCGGAGTCGCGGAGACCTGCAGCCATGTCCCTGCTCTTCTGTTTAAAGTAGAAGCAACAGTGTTGATCTGTGGCACAAGGACTGTTACAGATGAACCTGCATACTGGGTTTTGCTGGGTAATATGACCAAGATACAGCCAGAGGTTGGCCATAAGATAGACTTCTCCTCTTCAGCTGCCCAAAAAAAGGCTCTTGATCAAAACATAAACAGACCATCTGTAGTGACAGGTAAAAGGAGCCATCCTCAAAACAGAAAAACCCCACCTGCTACTGTGGAGGAGTCGTCACTGCTATTGGATACTTTGCTGGAACACAGTAAAGCTGTGGGTTGTGGGAATGACCCATAATGTTTTATCTAGGGGTCTAGATTTATGCCTGTAGTGCACTGCCGTGTAAATAATTTGCATTTACTGAATATGTACTGACTGAGTCCCACTGTTCAAAAGTTGAATAAAGAAACAAACTAATTTTTGCCTCTTTTTTTTTTTATTAAAACCACCTTATAGAACATTACATCAGTTACAGTGTAGAATCCATGTCATTTATAGTTTACAAATGACAAAATGTGTACACAAAATCATGACAGTGTTTACATGATATCACCCACTACTAACGTTACTTTATTTACTGTATCTTTTGAAAAATACAGCAATTTTAACAGCACAAGACTTAAGAATATTTAACAGGAGCAGGTTTCATTTTCCCTGGTTTTATTATCACACTGTTCACCAAACGCAGCAAACCTTCACCATCTTATCCAGGAGGGTCACCTCTTCACCCTCACATGGAAGAAGTAATCTGATTGGCATGGTGGTATGTTTGAAGCAGGTCCCTTGTGTAGCGCTGGAACTCAGTCACGATGTGTTTCATTCATTTCATTGGCTGGTTTGCTGCAATAATGCCAAATAATTAGCAACTCTATAAATAGAAGGTAGTTCTGCAAAATCACTCAGTAGGATGTTTGTTCTAATTTGCTATGACCTCAGAGTGCATTGAAAATGAAACTAATAGGTTATAAAGAGTGATATGAACATATTTAGAACTTACCGGAATGAAAATGTCTGGAGCATCAACAGATATTTGGAGATGGAAGAGAACTGCATGTCAGCTCGTCTCACAGCTGCTATCCAGGCTAGACACCTTCGTTTGGTAACATTGATACACAGCTGCCTCGTGTTGCTTCCGGGTTGGGAAAGAATTAAAAGACAAACCCTTTTCAAGCTTATTCTCTTGCCGGTCGTGCGATCGAATATTGCAGCCGACCACACAGCAAGAACGAACCATGGCTGTTGTGTGTGCCTTCGCTCCCTCTTCACTTGCGCTAGACCCCCAAAATGGCGGATCGGGCCAAAATCCTTTCCACGCCCACCCCCGTGACATCACGCTCCAAAGCCCTATTAGGTTCTAATGCGTATTTGCCTTAAATTAGACGTAGGTGCTAATGGCGGCCTACTTAGCATTAGCAGCTCAGATGTTGTAATGCTAGGAAAAAGAGTGTTAGCATTAGCTACTCACATTGTTAAAAAGTAAGTGTTAGCATTAGTGCATAATGCTAATTCACATCAAATGAGCATTAGTTAATCGATTTGTATAAGTTGTATAATCGATTGCATGATGATAGAGGTTTGATCCTTAGTAGTGTGTAAAGACTCTGTGTGCCTTCCAGAGTGCTCTGGCATGCACACACCACTTGGGGCCATGAGCGAGGTCGTAGCCTCTCGTACTGATTTATGGTGTAGGACAGGGGTCTCAAACTCAATTTAGCTGGGAGCCGCTGCAGGCAGATTCTGGGTGAGGCTGGGCCGCATTAGGTTTTCCACAAGAAAGGCATGGTTAAAAAATTCCAATCTTCTCAAATCTCTTTATTTTTATTTTTTAACACAAAATATGAAAAATAAATGAACAAATTAGAATAGAATAGAATAGAATAGAATTCAACTTTATTGTCATTGCACATGCACAGGTACAGGGCAACGAAATGCAGTTTGCATCCATCCAGAAGTGCTTAGTGATATAGATATATTACAATATATATTAGCAATAATATAGATATGTGAGTATATTACAGAAATGGGTCTATTATGGTATGTTATAATGTACACGGTATGAAGTATGTTGTGAATATTTTATAACTATAAGTATGTACAGGCTGTAGTGAGTACAAGCTATGTACAGGATATGAACAGGATATAAATATGAAAAACTATACAGAATATGAAATAAATAACTTTACAGAATCTGAGATATACAGTTATACAGAAATGGGAACTATGCAAGTTGTAAACAGTTGTAGGATTAAAGATTATCGAATGTACAGAATGATTATTTACACAGAGCTATACAGTAGTGCAGTTAAGATAAGTGAGGGTGTAGATAGTTTCTACAGAGGCTATATAAAGTGCTGGTGGTTGTGAGTGGTGGTTCAGTCCATGTTATTATTGTGTGTTTGAGGGTACAGTTGTCCATTGTGGGTGTGTGTATGTTCAGTCCATGAGTTTAACGTGGGTCAGATGTCAGGAGGCAGAGTTCAGGAGTCTGACAGCTGTGGGGAAGAAGCTGTTCCGGTACCTGGTGGTCTTAGTCCGGAGGCTCCTGTAGCGCCTCCCAGAGGGCAGGAGGGTGAAGATTCCATGCGATGGGTGACTGGGGTCTTTGATGATTTTCCCAGCCCTTTTCAGACACCGCTTCCTGTAGATGTCTTTTATGGCAGGAAGTGGTGCTCCGGCGATGCGCTGGGCAGTTTTCACGACCCTCTGCAACGCCTTCCGGTCCGAGGCAGAGCAGTTCCCGTACCAGACTGTTATACAGTTGGTCAGGATGCTCTCGATGGTGCAGCGATAGAAGTTCACCAGGATGTCTGAGGACAGGTGGTTCTTCCTCAGAGTCCTCAAGAAGAAGAGGCGCTGGTGAGCCTTCTTGACCAGCTTGGAGCAGTTGGTCGTCCAGGTGAGATCCTCGGAGATGTGGACTCCCAGGAACTTGAAGCTGCTCACACGCTCCACAGCCGTCCCCTTAATGTGGATGGGTGGATGTGGGTCAGCATTCCTCCTGTAGTCCACGATGAGCTCCTTGGTCTTCTCGGTGTTAAGCAGCAGGTTGTTTCTGTCGCACCACTCAGCCAGACGATCCACCTCCTCCCTGTAGGTTAAAAGGGAGTTTTTCCTTCCCACTGTCGCCAAAGTGCTTGCTCATAGGGGGTCATATGATTGTTGGGTTTTTCTCTGTATCTATGAAGCGCCTTGAGGCGACCTTTGTTGTGATTTGGCGCTATATAAATAAAATTGAATTGAATTGAATTGAATTGTTGGAACCATCAGCAGGTCTGCAGTCGTGGGTGAAGAGGGAGTAGAGGAAAGGGCTCATCACACAGCCTTGTGGTACACCGGTGTTCATTGTGATGGTAGATGAGCAGTGGTTATCCAGCCGGACATGTTGGGGGCGGTTGGTCAGGAAGTCCAGTAACCATTTGCAGATGAGGGAACTGATGCCCAGGTCTGTCAGTTTCCTGATGAGTTGTGAGGGGTGGATTGTATTGAATGCTGAACTGAAGTCTATAAATAGCATTCTGGCGTAGGTGTTGTTGTTGTCCAGGTGTGAGAGGACAGAGTGCATTGCGATGGAGACTGCATCCTCTGTGCTCCTGTTCTGGCGGTATGCGAATTGGTGGGGGTCCAGGGTGGGGGGGAGACAGGATTTGAAGTGTGCTAGGACCAGTCGCTCTAAGCACTTAGTGATGATGGGGGTGAGTGCTACTGGGCGGTAATCATTGAGGCAAGATGGGTTGGAGTTTTTGGGTATCGGGACGATGGAGGTGGATTTGAAGCAGGCCGGTACCACAGCGTGGGCCAAGGACAGATTGAATATGTCTGTGAGCACTCCTGCAAGCTCCCCAGAACACGCTCTGAGAACACGCCCGGGGATGCCATCAGGGCCTGCAGCCTTGTGGACATTGATCCTGCTCAGCACCGCTCCTACATCGGTGGGGGAGAGAGTCAGAGGTTGGTGGTCTGGCGTCATGTCTGCTTTGGTTGTGGTTGTGGGGTTCCCTCGCTCAAAACGAGCATAAAAGTTGTTGAGCTCGTTGAGGAAGGAGACATCAGAGGATGCGGGGGAGGGTTTGGTGGTCCTGTAGTCTGTGATGGTCTGGAGTCCTTGCCACATGCGTCGGGGGTTGGAGTTGGAGAAGTGTTCTTCTACCTTCTTTTTGTAATGGTGTTTGGCTTTTTTGATGCCCTTCTTTAGATTAGCCCTGGCTGTACTGTAGGCGTGTGCATCTCCTGACCTAAAGGCAGTGTTGCGGGCCTTCAGGAGGAGACGAACATCCCGGTTCATCCAAGGCTTCTGGTTGGGGTACATGGTGATCCGTTTCTGGGTGGTGACACTGTCTGTGGTTTTGGAGATGTAATCCAGTACAGATGAGGCGTACTGGTCCAGGTCTGTGTGGGTGAACATATTCCAGTCTGTGTTTTTAAATCTGTCCTGGAGCGCTGCGTCTGTCCCCTCTGGCCACACTTTAATTGTCCTCACAGCAGGTTTCACACGTTGGATGAGTGGTGAATACCGAGGTGTGAGGAACAGGGAGAGATGGTCCGATTGTCCAATGTGGGGGGAGAGGTGTGGTTTTGTAGGCTCCAGCCAGGTTGGAATACACATGGTCTAAAGTCTTGTCTCCTCTGGTGTGGCAGGAGACATGTTGGTGGAATCTGGGGAGGACTGTCTTTAAGTTGGTGTGGTTGAAGTCGCCAGCAACAATAAAAGCAGCCTCGGGGTGTTTATTCTGGTGTTTGTTAATGGCTGCAGAAAGTTCTTTCATGGCCAACCTAGCATTAGCGTCGGGGGGTATATACACGGCAGTGAGTATGATCGAAGTGAGTTCTCTGGGGAGATAATAAGGTCTGCATTTGACCATTAAAAACTCCGCATTAGGTGAGCAGTGACTCTCAGTAGTAGTGGAGTTCATGCACCAAGCATTGTTAATATAAATGCACAAACCTCCACCTCTGGTCTTGCCGGAGTCATCTGCTAGCCTGTCGGCTCGGTGTGTGTGGCGTCCTGCTAACTCGATAGCATTGTCCGGGCAGCTGTTGTTCAGCCATGTTTCGGTGAAAAACATGACATTTGAGTCCATAATCCGTCTGTTGTTAGTGATGGAGAGCCGTATCTCATCCATTTTGTTTGCCAGAGAACGGACATTGGCGAGAAAAATACTGGGTAAAGGCAGCCGGTGTGGTGTTAGCTTTAGCTTAGCCCGTAGCCCTCCACGCCTACCTCGCCTTTGTTTACGATTAAGAATTAATTTAATTAATTAAATTAAATTAATTAAATTAAGAATTAATAAGAAAATAAATCAATCTGTAATACATAAATAAAATAATAATAAGATATTTTTAGTCAGTGAACTTATGTGTTTTTTACAGTCTTCTATATCTGCTGTATTTAGATTGAAATGTCTGTATTAACAGTTCTATAACCTTCTTCTGAACATGAATGGAACACTGTAGAAAATGAACTGTTCTTCTGAACATGGCTTCTCTTGCCTACTCCTTGCTGCTAGAGACCTGGCAGCGTTTCCTCTCGCATAGCCGAGCCAGATTTGGCCTGAGGGAGGAAGCAGTTGCGACCCTCAGTATGTCTTGAAGATGATAATCCGTAAGTCTGGACCTGTACTTGGACTTATTGAAGTTCAAAGTGGAGAAGAGCTTTTGGCACAAGTATGTGCTACCAAGCTTGTCTGCTTTTCCACTCACCTCCCTGAACTTTGCTTTGAGTTCAGAGTTGCACTGCAGCTCAATGAGCTCCATTTGAAGCACAGAAGGGGCATCTTGCACATCAAAGGAGAAGGGGTCTGCAAAAATGTGAAAGGTGGCTCTGTGTGTCTTGAAGTCAGCAAATCTGTGATCAAATTCCTCCTGTAGCCTCAAAATGACATCAACATACTCGTCAGCACTGAATGGTGTGCCTGCATCCACGAGTGCCTTGCATGCTGGGAAATGGCAAAGGTTTGTCTGAGAGAGCTGAGCTTTCCAGAGCGACAGTTTTGTGGAGAAT
Organism: Simochromis diagramma; assembly: GCF_900408965.1. Lineage (NCBI taxonomy): Eukaryota > Metazoa > Chordata > Actinopteri > Cichliformes > Cichlidae > Simochromis > Simochromis diagramma. Next base: position 26,912 of record NW_024387312.1, read on the forward strand.
GCTCTCACGTTGTCATAGGCAGCACTGACAAGTTGCCCCTGGCCTTGTAACGTCTTGTTCAGTACATTAAGCTCATGTGTCATATCAACAAGAAAAGCTGAGTCCATGAGCCATTTGGGATCAGTTAGCACAGGAACACTAACTCCATCCTTCTCCATGAAGGCTTCACTTCTGCTCTCAGCTCAAAAAGTCTCTTTAATACATTTCCCCTGCTGAGCCAACGTACCTCAGTGAAGTCGAGCACATCCCCATATTCTGACTCCATTTCCTCTAAAAAAGCACAGAACCTTTGGTGCTTTAAGCCCCTGGATCTGATTTGGTTGATGCATTTCACAACAATAGACATCACATTGTCAAACTTCAGGCATTTGCTGCAAAGGACCTGCTGATGGATGATGCAGTGCAGAGCAATGGCCTCCTCCACGCCTTCCTCTTCCAGTTTGTTTTGTGCCACCAGTCCATTTTTCCTCCCTGTCATTGATGGCGCTCCATCTGTTGTTATTCCAACAAACCTCTTCCATGGCAAACCAACATTCTCAATGGCATCACACAGCTTGTAAATATCTGCTGAGCGGTGGTCTGGCCATGCATTGGAATTACTGTGAGCAGCTCCTCCATCACTTCAAAACTGTCATCAACACCACGGACATACATTGGGAGCTGGGCAGTGTCGGTGATGTCTGTGGTCTCATCAAGAGCGACTGAGTATACACTGAAACATTTGGCTTTCTCACACAGTTGGTCATAAATGTCACTTGACAGGTCAGAAATGCGATCTGCTGCGGTGTTGGCAGAAAGGCTGATGTTGCTAAACTGACCTTTCTTTCCCGGACAGACTATATTTGCAGCCTGCAATATGCACTTTTAGACAAATCCACCTTCTGTGAATGGCTTCCCTGCTTTAGCAATCATCTCACTAACCACGTGGCTCCGACTGCTGCATTATTCTCTTTGGTTGCTTTCTTGGAGAAATCTTGCTGCCTCAGTAGATCTGTTTTAAGACTGGCAACCCGGTTCACTCTCTCGTCTCCCTGGTATTTTGCATCCACCTCAGCATGTCTAGTTGTGTAATGACGTTTCAAATTGTATTCCTTGTGCAGAGCAACTTTCTCTGTGCAAATAAGACAGGTCGGGGTGCCCCTGTGCTCAACAAAGAAATATTGCATTTCCCACTTTTCCTGAAATTGTCGGTGCTCATCAGCAACCTTTCTCTTCACCGCAGGCTTTGAAAAAGACATGTTTGGGGCTATGTGACATTTATAATTCTACTTGGTGTCACTGTCGCATTGAAGGTTCAATCAAGCGTTTAGCCGACGGACGGGGAACGTCTCAACGCGTAGAGAACGTCATTTCTGCTTCTTTTTCTTGCAACCGTAGCACGGCGATCGGCAGATAAAAAGCCGGTAGCAGTCTCCTTTGTTTTTACGCTCGATGTTCATGTCGTTCATGACGACACGAACACCGTGGCGTTTGCAGATGGTAGAAAGTGCAGGGATAGCGAGCGCAAAAAAGGCGACTGCTCACGGCGCCGGGCTGTTGTTACAGGAGAAAGAAGCGGAAACGACACCGTGACATATAACAAATAACATCAGCTGTTTCTGATGTTAGTTGTTTTGACTGCTTTTACATTATATTGAAATATATGTAATGTTCATGTTTGCTGCAATGCAAACGGAGTGATGCAAATAAAAACATCGAGCCACAAATTACGGTGCGACCCTATAATTAGTCCGGGTTACCGGGGACTGTTGTTGCCGATGAACAGGTGTCGCTATGTGACTGCAGACTAAATTGGGCTGCATTGAGTTCATGACTTTTCTTTTATCCTGCCGCCTACGCATCACTGTGAGAGTTAATATGAGATCTCTCTCTGTGGAAACATAACTTTAAATCCCACTGACGTGTGTATAAATCTATATACGTATAATGTCCCGCTGGGCAGCAACTTAAAAAAACAACTTTTTTTGAAGTGTTGTGAACGCAGCGCGCTGGGGCGAATGTCGGCGTTTGCCCAATAGAAAGGAGGAAGCCAGCCAGGCACAGGAAAGAAAGAAACACTCCAGGGCAACGCTGCTGGAACTTTGACTCATTGAGAAATGTTTCCCTGCTTGCATCAAGCCCGGCTGGTGTCCCCTGAGATCCATATCCCACCCTGATTGGTGGGTTAATTCAGCTCCGCCCACAACACTGTAAAGTGTCATACATTATCAAACTAACATTACATTTTCATATTAAGGTGGGGCCAAAAACTATCGTCCTGCGGGCTGCAATTGGCCCGCGGGCCGCGAGTTTGAGACCCCTGGTGTAGGAGGACACCTACTCTGTGTCTGGTTAAGTATAAGAGCCCTTTGTTAGGGGGACCGCTGGACTCTTAGCACCAGCTTTGGTCACAGGGTCACATCTGGAACACACACACACACACACACACACACACACACACACACACACACACACACACACACACACACACACACACACTATGCACAGACTGGTACTCTTTGTTCATACCTGTGTAAGACGTCATATGTTAATGAACTTGTGCATATTCATGTAAGCTCAATAAAGAGCAGTGTTACGAGGGAGCAGACGAGAGCGACTGAGGTCAAGTGAAGGAACGGCGCTGTCACAGTTCTCTCCCTCATCAATTGTCTGGTTCCAGCGGTGGGTCTGTGCTAGACGACCCATCACCAGCTTCTTCCACTGGTTACCAGTACGTGGTAGAATCCACTTCCAGATCTGGTTGTCTTTAAATCTGTGAATGGATTGGCTCCATCTTATCTCTCTTTAACAAAATAATCCAAGTGGAGCCCTCAGGTCTGCAGATAAGCAGCTTCTGACCAGAACTAGACGTAAAAACAGAGGTGAGCTTTATCGATGGCTGCAGCCAAACTCTGGAACAGTCGCCCTTCACATCAGGTCGTCACCAACACTGGACATTTTTAAAAGCCGGTTGGAAACACATTTGTACTCTGTAGCTTTCAATCCTGACCAGTCTTTATAGTCATTACTGTGTATGTTTCCTATTTTCTCTCTACTCTGTGCAGCACTTTGGCTCAACCTGTTTTTAAATGTGCTGATAAATAAATGTAGATTTCTTTGAATAAAACAGTGGAGCCGAGCTTTGAGCTCAGTGTGTAACAGTGTGTGTGTGAGAGCCATGTAATGTCCATGTGTGCATGCTGACTGTGCTGCTCTGACCCCCCTCCTCCTTTCAGGGTGGAGCCTGCTGGAGTCCGATGGTTGAGACCAGGTCTGAGGAAGTGTAAGTGTGTTTTTAATGGGATTCATGAAAACAAAGCAGCACACATTCAACCATCTTCATCATGTCAGGAGTCATCATCAAAGTGTCAATCAATGAACAGATGATGGATCAATAACTGCAGCTGGATTGTGTTTGTTCTCTCCATCAGATTCCTGTCAACTCACAATCGACACAAACACAGTGAACACAAAGCTCCAACTGTCTGACAACAACAGGAAGGTGACACGTGTGATGGAGGTTCAGTCATATCCTGATCATCCAGACAGATTTGATGTTCGTCAGCTGCTGTGTAGAAATGGTCTGACTGGTCGCTGTTACTGGGAGGTCGAGTGGAGAGGAGACATTTTTATATCAGTGAGTTACAGAAGCATCAGAAGGAAAGGAGGCAGAGATGACTGTTTGTTTGGATGGAATGATCAGTCCTGGAGTCTGAGCTGCTCTGATGATGGTCCTCAGTCTGTCTGTCACAATAACAGATATGCAATAACATCCATCTCCTCCTCCTCCTCCTCCTCCTCTGTCTCTAACAGAGCAGCAGTGTATGTGGACTGTCCTGCTGGCACTCTGTCCTTCTACAGAGTCTCCTCTGACACTCTGATCCACCTCCACACCTTCAACACCACATTCACTCAAACTCTTTATCCTGGGTTTAGAGTCTGGTCTCTGGCTCCTCAGTGTCCCTGTGCTGAGTGGAGTGTAAAGAGTGTCTCCTGTTAGAGAAACACTCTGACTGTTGAACAGATAGTTCAGTCTGTACATGTCTGTCTCTTTCACTCACAAACACGTTTTCAGATTCATGGATTCAATCAGTTGATGTTTGAAACTCTTCTAAATGATTCCTTGTAAACTTCTTCCTCTTCAGTCACAAACAAACAGGAAGTGATGTCACATGTGTTCCTGTCCACACAGCAGAATGAGTCTATTGCTGACAGTGATGTACAAACAGAGTGAGCATTTCTGAGACCCAAAATAAACTGAGTAGTTCACTGAATGAACAATGGACTGTGAGCTCAGTTCCTTCATCATTAGTATGGATTATATATGTATATGTATTATATTAGTATCATATATATCAGGTGCTGCTGCTTTCAGTCATTGTGCAAATGTGCTGTTTGTAAGCTTGTAAAGCTGCAGTCAGCTGAGACTGAAGAAGTCACCTGATCAGTGAGCAAACGTTTCTGAAAACGTCCAGATGAACAGAATCAACCTTTTGGGATCAGCCAGCAATGCAGCATCATTGTTGTTCAGCTTCAGAGGTTTGCAGGAATGAACTGATGACCAGAAACAGCTGCAAAGTCCAAGAAAATACCAGCTGGAGTTCAGCTGCATTTGAAGAAGTCAAAGAAAAGTAAGGATGGCAAAGGGCGACGTTTTCTTCCAAAGAGCTGAAAACATGGTCGACGCCTCATTAGAAGAATCATCTGGACATTTGTGAGGAACTCTAACCAAGAAAGCAACGTCACACAGATCCAACAGACAGTTTCCATGACTGCAAGTGTTGAGTGGAAAAATGCTACATTGCATTATTGCATCCTCTCACCACAGGAGGCGCTGTTGGCACCACTGATTGCTGATCAGCTGTTCTCTGATGATCTGATTGATACTGTGAATAACGGGACTCACTGAACTCTGTGACACAGTGAAGATTACAGAGTTTAACTTCAACATCTGACTGACGTCACACAGACAGAAGGATGAACCAGTGAGGCACAGAACACAGTTACTGGAGATACTGGATCAGCTCCATGTGAACCTCTGATGGAGAAGCTGCTGAGCCAGAGAAACATCAGGACATGACAGCAGCTGCACTTATCTAACAACATGTAGCAGAGCTGATCTATGTTAGAGGATCTATCACAGCAGCTGAAGCCAAAGTCCAACACTGGATACCAGCTGAGCCTGTGCTGAGTGTAGTGTTACAGGAAAAGGGCAGAAACACTGGTAGCTCCCAGTGATGCTGACTGGGGCACAGAGCTGAATGATGCAGCATCAGGACACTGTTTCAGTCTGACTGACAGAGAAACCTGTAGCTGTATCTACATGTGAGGCAGAGGCCACACAAGCAGCTTTCTATGTTTCACAGTGACTGAGATCTTCAGTGGGGGTGGACATGCTCCTGTACAGACCTCTGAGGAGAACCAAGGTGCAGTCAAAGAGTCCAGTCTGTCCTCACAGATGTGAACATGTGCTTTCATCAGGTCTGCTGTCAGCTAGCAGGCTCACATCAGAATCACTGTTCCTGAAAAACACAGTCTGTGTGACATCATCAGTCAGCTGATGGTCCCAGATCTGAATGGTTTCTGTCTCTACTGAGGAAGTCAGAGAATATCACTGAGGTGTGGATCAGGTCTGAGTGAGCTGTGGAGGGACAGCTTTAAACAGTCCACAGGTCTCACGTCCTGCTCAGTCTGGTAGCAGATACCTCGTATTGTTCCAGATGTGCTGACATCAGCAGCAGCACAGCTGTGTGATACCATGAATCTCAGTTATTGATCCAACACACAGTAAATACAAAGATCAGGATTTCTGAGAGTAATCATTATGAGTCTGAACACATGATCACTGAATGTTAGTCTCCACAATAATAAGCTAACACAAGCAAACACAGCTTTCAGCTCTTATTTTGAAACTGGCTTATTTAGAGAGCTGTGATGTGAGCGTGCCTGGCTCTGAGGCACTTGGGTCAGCCTCTGTTGTTTAGAAGTGTTACAGACTGTGAATGACACAGACCTGTCAGTTTCCATGTTTGTCTGTAACACAGCTCAGGGCTCCATGCTGAACGCATCCATCCAGTGTTATTGATCCAGGACTGATACCAGCATTGGGATCAATACTACAACACACAATCACATGTGTCCACGTGATGCAGTTTGAAGAGCAATCAGATGTCTCTGTATGAGGAGGCGGGGTCACAGGAGGTTCACAGAAACTCTGCAGCAGCATCATCAGCTCACATGGAAACTTTGATGATTCACTTCTGTGGTGTTTTTACAGAAACACGTCACAAAATTAGCTCCACCTGTTTTGTGAGCTTTGAGTTTCTTGTCTTCATCCTGGATTCTTGTGTTGCTGTTTTTACACACAGCAGATATTTCCTGGTTGCTTCCTTGATGACCACATGAAGCTTTCTGAAGCTTGGATTGAAAACGCTTCATTACTCAAAGCTTTCCAACACAGGCCTCTGTGCTGCCATCTGGTGGACAAACATGTGAAGTGCAGCGTGAAGCTACAAATGAAACTGCTTCAGCTACGTTTATATATAACATACTATAACCTATATAACTATATGTATAGTGTATTATGTAGGTTTTAGAGCTGGGGGTAGAACTGCTGATGGCCTGGTTGTTATTTATGTTCCCCATGGTTCACCAGCTCTCACACAACATCAGCACCAATGATCCACGTTCTCATAAACCTCTGAATCAGGTCCTGAAGCAGTGACGTCCTGAGTGAAGACCTCACTGATCACATGACTCTGGTCACCTGGACTCAGTGTTTCTGAAGCAGTGTGCTGGGTTTTTAAAAATACGTGGCTGCTGCCTGATGTTGGGCCCACAGAGGAAGACGACTCACTCGCTCTTCTTCACTTCCTCCTTAAACATGTGGAAGGAGAGCAAAGTGCTGCCAGACTCTTATTTCTGACAGGAACAGAAGAAACCACAGCAAACTGGTCCAGTTCTTCATCTTCATCACAATCTGTTTATTTCTGATGGTGTCTTCAGTCTGAGGTTTGAAGTTTCCATGTCTGTGTGATGTGTGGTGTGAAGGCTGCTGGTTAAACTGGGACTCACTGTTTAAAGCACTGAGTGCTCATAGAGAGATGCTCCATGAGTCCCAGTACAGACTACAAACATGGTGGAAACTTAGCTTTGATATCCACACACTCTGCACGTCTGTGAGTAACTGTGATGAAGATGTGCAGAGATCTGTGTCCAAACAGGAGAAAGACTGTAAAGACTCTGTGCTTCTAACAGCCTCTGTTAACATATGTGAGGCTGTTTGTTGTTGTTGCCATGGAGCTTTGCACTGTTTGGGTCAGCAGGTCATGTGATCAGGTTTGTTCTGCTGGACGATGGTTCAGTGTCAGGTTTGTTTGCATTCATCAATAAATATCTAAATAAATCAAAGACTCCATGTTTGTTCTTTCATCATGTGACCTCTGCTCATCCATCTCTGTGTGTATCAGGATACATTTGGTTCATAATACACAGAAAAATCAGAGTTATTACCTGTAATAAATGTGAAAGATTCCTGCAGTGATAACCAGGCAGGACTGAAACACATCCAAGCTGTCACCACGGTAACAGCACCGTCCATCCACAGGTGAGGGGAGGAGCAAAAAGAGGGACTTTCACCATTTTATACTAAAAACACTCAACTAATGTTTCTAATATGAAACAAATAAGCCCACATTAATGTGAGCGTTTATTAAATAATAATAATCATGATTTCCTCCTGATCTCATTTCCACAGCAGAGAAAACTGTGGTGTATATTGAGGTGGAGGGTGTGGTCTGTGGCTCAGGTGTAGAGTGAGGGTGGGGTGCACCACAGCAGCATGCTGGGACTGCTGAGGGTGGAGGAGGGAGTGATGATGACATCAGAGCTGCAGCACAGAGACCAGTGAACACACAGTCTGTTCATCTTTGCATAGATACAATATACAGCACAATATTGAATGACAGACACGCTGTGGGAGCTTCCACAGATACACTGACGTCAGCATCCAGAGTCCTCCTGCTGCTCCCCCCTCAGAGCCCCGTGATCAGCACCAACACATTCAGTTAGATGACAGAGTCCAGCTGCAGCTAGAATCAGCTCCCCTCTGTGAACAACAGCACAGCGTCAGTGTTTCACACTCAGTGAAAGGAGGAAACAGCAGAAGAACACCATGTGTGCTACGTTTCCCAGGACACACTACAAACTGCACAAATACAGAGCAGCACGTGGAAGGACCTGCAGCTGCATTTACAGAGAAAAGACAGCGTGATGTCCTGTATGGACAGGTGGAAGGAACCAAGTCCTCAGCTGGAACACTCGTGTTTGTCCACAGACAGGAAACACAGCAGGAAACTTCCTCACAGAAGTGCAGCTCATGGATAACACACTTCCTGTCAGTCAGAATGAGGCTGCAGCCAAACACAGAAAGGTGTTTTTGTCCAGATGAGCCCAGAGAAGAAACACGAGTGTTCACAGACATCAGAAGCTCAGAGAGGTGAAACATGAGGTTGGAGTCCTCGTCAGCATCCAGAAGAGCTGCTGTGAAACCCTGAGTACTCATGACAGACTCTGATGGCACAAACACATCATGATTCAAACAGAAAGACAAACATGGAGCTCCTGATCCTCCTGCATGAGAACAAGCTGACATGAGCGCTGTGTCTGAGAGTGTCTCCCTGTCACAGTGACAATAACACAGCTGCTGCTCACAGTCATTAAACTGACCTGAGGTCAGCTGTGCTCCTTACATATGAACCATGTGACCTCACATCAGTGCTGTGGATGACTGTAGTCATAGAAGAGTAGAGCTGTAGCAGGTGGTGTGAGGAGGAGGTGGTGTATTCTAGTTAACGCAGTACTGAAACACTCCAGCAGAGGGCGCTGTTAAGTCCTTATTGTAACACAGTTACTGTGTGCAGTTAGACTTCATACATAATCTGCACTTATTTCCATCAGACATGCTGTCAGTAAATGATTGGTTTCTATACATTTCTAAACACAAAACCTCTTCACACTTCTAACATGCACATTTACACAACTAAATGGCAGTATTGATGAAAAGAAACACATTCAACAAATCCATTTAAACCTTAAAACAAACAAAAGGAAGCATCTCTATGGACAAACAAACCCCTCCACTTGGTTTGACCTGCTGATGTCATGTGTGACATCATCAGGACTTTAAAATGAGGAAATGCCGGGCGGGCGTTTCCCCACACCTGACCCTCATGAAGACTGAAAAGACAAACAAAGTATGAACAAATGACTTAATCTGTAACATAATAAAATGTAAAGAAACATGTAACTGAGTATTCAGCTTCATTTGCAGAATGTTTGATTTGCCAGCAACTGAATGCTTCCACACACAAACCCGGCATAGTGAGTGAAGCAATGTTACTTAACAAATAGCAAATCATAGCAAATACATAGAAACAGAATAATGTGTTTAATATGCAAAAGAAGAAGTAAACACATATGGGACAAATGGAGACCATTGCAGCTCATCCACTTTCTCACACAGTAACAGTATAACTGGAACACATATATGCATGTGTTATTATATTTATGTATCCCAGATAATTGTTTTTCATCTAGTCATGGGACACCCACCCCTTCCTCCCAAGTTAACTGCAGCCAAAGCGAGCTAGTGGGGGTATTTAGACACTCACAACCAGTGGGGTAAAAAGAGCAACCAAGAAAGTGGCAGCCTGCACGGCCACAGATGTGCTGGAGGAGCTAGAAGCTCTACCCATGGAGAAACTCTTGGAGAACCTTGCTAAGCCTAACAGGGGACAGGTACTTCTGCCCAACCTGGCAGCCACAAAGTGAACTCATTTAGGTAAAGATAACCACATGCACCTAACCAGCCTGTGTGACCTCTGTGTAGTGTCTTCTCTGGTCTGCATTCACAACAAAAAGGCAATGGTTAGAATGCTCTCTTTTTAATGTCGTGGGCAATCAGCACAAAATCTCGCAGGAATCCTCCATTATTCTCTGGATTACATTTCCACTTGCAGTGTGATCGTATAGTGGTAAATTTATACAACCAAAATAGAAAAACTTCAACACCATTAACATTGCATGTTAAGTTTCCCAAATGAAAGGAATATAGAAATATATTTTAAAGCTGTACATGAAACAATGTAAATTCTCTAAACAGTGTGGCACAGTCACATACCTGCATTCACAACAAAAAGGCCATGGTTAGAATGCTCTCTTTTTAATGTCGTGGGCAATCAGCACAAAATCTAAATGGGAAAGCAACAACAGAGTTAGCTAACTATGCTCCCATTTTGTTTCCTCTCCTCCCAATAAAGAAATCTCACATAAACGTGCACTCAGTTCGACATAAAGACTGGAGAAATGACCCGCAACGAATGATGTATAAACAACAAAAATAATCGGGTCAGACTGTATTACTTTAACAGCCTGCGATATGATTTTCCCTCCCCACGACATTTGCGCATTCCTTACCTCGCAGGAATCCTCCATTATTCTGAGGATTACCCAGAATCCCTTGCCCTTTGTGAATATTGCAGGGTGACTTTTTCAACAGTAGGTGGCGCCAATGTCCCATTTAGCGGGATTTAACTTCAACTCTATTTAACTATGTTACACACACCCCTCCTAAATCCTGCTAAATTGGGGCATGACAACAGAAAAACAGAAACTTCCAATGCATAACACATAACAGTGTGACCGTGGGAGCACAATATAGTTCAAGTCAGTTAAAAAAACTTTCCATATGGAATAAGGCAAACAAGAGAGCGGCCAATTCCCCTGCCAACCCAGATATGAAAGATGCCGTATACACCTCCCATGATGTGAACATTGCTCCACGCAGGTATTACCCAAAACGTTCTGAGTAACAGCACATTTGCAAAACGGCTAGTAATCTATCCTGAAAACATATTTCGCACAAATGAAAACAAGGAGTCAACTGTCGACACTGAATCATCAACCTGTTGTTCATTGATCTCACAAATGAGACGTGTTGGAGGCTTCACAGGTCTACCTGATCTAGTACAAAGAGGTGGTGGCTGTGTACGCACTACACGGTCCTTTGTACTCAGTCGTGTGTCAGTCACAAGATCAGGGGAAAGGACATGTGGAGCATCTCCCGCCAGAAGCTGCGAGGAGGCACTCCGGGACACAACAGATTCAATAGAGGGGGCAGGGGAGGGCAACCGGGAAACCAGCGGGTCACACACAGCAGGCGGGGCCACAGTCGATTCTGCCTCAGAGGTTGGGATGCTGAAAGCCGCACCAAAAGAACAACCAGGTTGACCAACCGCAGAGTCCCTGTCACTTGCTTGGTCCATCTGCATGAGCCAGCGAACTGTCTTCGTCTCACCATCCTGCACATCACCTGGAAGTTCTGGTTCACCCTGTCCACTATCCGCAACCGAGGGGCAGGTTGACACTGGTACGCACTCGTTTTCTGCAGGAATGAAACTCACAGGAAGTAGTAGGTTTCAGTGAACAACTTTTTCCCTGAGTGTCACAGGGTCTCTGATGTGGTACACATTGATGTCAGGTTTCACAGATGCCACCTCAAAAACTGTGGATTCCCATTTGTCAGCGATCTTCCTCTTTCCTCTCTCACCACGATTAGCAAGCAAGACTCTGTCACCGACTGAGAGGGGCGCACCCTTAGCCTTGCGGTCATAATTCTTCGCCTGGCGAGCCTGGGCAATACGGCTGTTCTGCCTGGCAATGCGGGCAGCCTCAGATAGGTCACGCTTCAAATGGGCAACAAATTCACCGTGGTCAACAACGGCACCATCAGGGAGAACATGCTGGAAAACAACATCAACAGGCAGACGAGGAATTCTCCCAAATACGAGAAAAAAAGGTGCGAAACCTGTTGTTTCATGTTCAGTGCAATTGTAGCAGAACGTCAACATCTGAAGCATTTGCGGCCACCTGGCTTTGGATTGAGGGGGCAAAGCCCGTATCATGTTTCCCAAGGTCCTGTTGTATCGCTCGACAATACCATTCCCCATTGGGTGGTAAGGAGTGGTGTGTGATTTCTGGATGCCAGCCATGTCCAGGAGCTCCTTAATGAGTTGACTCTCAAAGTTGGCTCCTTGATCAGAGTGTATACGTCTGGGAAAGCCGTACAAACAGAAAAAGTCATTCCACAGGCGGCGAGCAACCTGCTTGGCAGACTGATTCTTACAAGGGAATGCATGCGCTAATTTGGAAAAATGGTCTGTGACAACCAAAACATCAACGCACTTCTTGTCAGTCTGTTCAGCAGTCCAGAAGTCGATGCAGACTAGCTCCATCGGTTCAGTGGTACAAATGCTCTCCAGTGTGGCACGGTCATTCGGCTCCGGGGTTTTCCCAACCACACAACGAAAACAGCTTTTGACATGATTGATGATGTCACGCTCCATCCCTGTCCAAAAGAATCTCTGCCTTGCAAGAGACAGGGTGCGGACTTGGCCCTGATGACCCGCCGTATCATGGATGCCTCGGAGAACTTCAGTCTTCAGAGTGTCTGGGACAACAAACTGGTAAATCGTCATGTTCATGTTCCTGTCTTTCTTCACCTTATACAACATACCATCTTTAATCAAGAGCCTGGACCAATGTCTGAGTAATTTCATTACACCATGGGACTCGCCAGCACGTTCACGCCTGGTGGGCCTCTTGTGACGCCGGACATAAAAGGAAACTCTGCCCAAAACCTCATCTTGTTCCTGCAGGTTAGCGAGTTCACTTCTCGGCGTACAGGCAGGACGGGCAATAGTTGGGACCTGAGGGATATCAGATCCCACACCTCTCACATGGCTGATACCACCAGTGTCATGCGCAGCCAACACAGCAGAAACATCCTGTGACGAGAGAGAACCTTGAGGGTTAGCTAGGATAGTTGTAGCTCCTTCCTCAGACTGATCCACAACCAACTGGCAGTTTGCAGCACACCGAAACATATCCTGCACAGTCCCATCCACCAGACCGTGCATTTGGTTCAATAGGGCAGCATAAGGTTCAGTGACTAGCCTGTGGCCTACCCATATGGAAAAGAAATAGTAAAAACATATATGATTTACTCATGAAAGTGGCCACTTTCATGAGTAAATCATATATAAATCATATAAGGCTTACATGATTTACTCATGAAAGTGGCCACCTTCTCATTACTTTCATATATTTTTTAGTAAGTATACAAAACATACAAGTTTCATTATATAATTTTCAAGGAATCTTATATGTGTTTCCACTCTTGTATGCTTTTCATACAAGTTTCATACAAGACAGATAAAAACTTTATAAGATTTATATATATCTTTTCCATATGGGTATGCACGACTGGACAAATGGCTCTCTACTCAATGCATCCGCGACAACATTTTTGGTGCCAGGGACATACTTCAGTTCAAAACTGTATGCTGCAAGCTTTGAAACCCATCGTTGCTCACATGCATCTAACCTAGGCTTGGTTAAGATGTATGTCAGCGGGTTATTGTCCGTCCACACTGTGAAGTGGCTCCCTTTCAGCCAATGGCTAAACTTGTCACAGACTGCCCATTTCAGAGCAAGAAACTCCAAACGATGCGCTGGATAGTTTAGCTGAGAGTGTGACAAGGTCTTACTGGCGAATGCCACTGGTCTGGCGATGCTACCATCAGGGGGCAACTGTGAGAGGACGGCTCCAAGGCCGTCAAAGGAAGCATCAACTGCAAGGAGAAAGGGCGCAGTAAAATCTGGATGGGCTAATGTGACACTATGCACAAGTTCATGTTTTAGAGCCTTGAATGCTTCCCTGCACTCATCAGTCCAGTCAGCCGGAGACAGCTTCACGTGGCCCCTTTTAAATTTAGGCTTACGGCCTCTACCTCTCTTGCGTAGCGCAGCTGGTTCAGCCACAAGATCAAACAGTGGCTTAGCTTTTGCAGAGCACCGCTCGATAAAATGGTGGTAGTAGAGAACCATCCCCAGGAAGGATCTGATTTTCCTTGCACATGGTGTCACCCCGTCAGACTCCATCAGGTCTGCCTGCCGCACATTGTCTATAGCCTGCACTTTACTTGGGTCTGTTTTCACACCCTCACCACATATGATGTGTCCCAGGAACTTCACAGACCGCTGAAGAAAGTGGCATTTCTTTGGTGCAAGCTTCAGGTTGTTGGCAGAAAGTCGTGAGAAAACCATCTGCAGACGTTCAAGAGCCATCTGTTCGGATGGGGCATAGACCATAAGGTAATCCAGATAACACAACAAACTTGTGAAGTTCTCATCACCAAAAATGGACATCATCATTCGCATAAAAGTAGCAGGACTATTTGTCAGGCCTTGAGGCATCCTGTTATATTCATGAAGGCCAAATGGGGAGGAGAATGCCATGTATTTTTTGTCATCCTCGTGGAGTCTGACATTGTAAAACCCCGATGTGAGATCCATTGTAGAAAAAAAAACATTCCCACCAAGTGCTGCGAGGGCGTCTGACTGATGAGGCAATGGATGCGCATCTTTACCTGTTCTTGCATTTAACCATCTAAAGTCATTGCATATGCGCAGGTCACCATTTGGCTTAACAACTAAGACAAGGGGGGATGAGAATTCACTCTGGGACTTACGGATTATCCCTGACTCCTCCATCTCATCTAGGGCAGTGCGAAGCTTCTCGTAATGGCATGGTGGGACCCGTCTGTATGGCAGTCTGAAGGGCTTGTCATCCACCAGGCGGATTCTGTGGACAAAGTCAGCAGCCTCACCGCAGTCCATTTTGTGCCTTGAAAAGATGGACTTATACTGCTCAATGAGTCGCAGCAGCCTATCTCTCCATTCTGGGGAAACTTCACAGGACGAGAGGTCCAGGTCCTGCAGGCCCAAATCACACAGGCGCTGTGACATCTCCGCTTCTGATCTCGGTGCGGGCGACGAGTTCTGTGTGTATTGTGTACTGGATCGAATTTGAACAGGTTCAGGTAAGTCCTGCACAGAAAGACAGGGGGACACATCAGCAACCTTAGCATTTCTCCTGAGAGTGAGGGGCTTGTCGGAGGGATTCACCACTTTAACAGGGACCCAACCATCCCCAAACAAGGAAGTGACAACTCGCCCCACTAGGATCTGTGCAGGTTTGGATCGAGACTGAGTGGGTTCAATAATGACAGCACTTCCCACCGCTGAGGCATCAGGAGCAGGCAGCTTAGCCCACACTAAATGTTCAGACAAGGGCTGCAAGGTGACGCGTCTCTTAAGCTTTGCAGTGCCAAAACTTGGAGGCATTGCTCTGCCACCACAGTCATCAGAATAGGACAGCAAAGTTGCCAAATGAGGAAAAGCATCATCCTGGGTACCAACAGTCATTTTTAACTTTCTCATCAACTGTCTCACTTATGGTGCACGCCATAGATCCACTGTCCACTAATGCTTTAAGAACTTGTCCACCACTAGTAGTCACTGCAGAGTAGAATAAACTATCAGTATTTGAGAGCCTATGCAAGCCCTGTGCAATCAGTGTTTTATTTGGCGGGACAATGCCACTGTAAGTGGAATACAAAGTGTCATAATCATTAATATCAGTCACATCCAAGATGGGAGGCTTACTTGCTGGATCTGCGCTGTCCTCCCCTCCACGCAGATCGTTCAGTTTCCCTGATGACCACTGGAAGGAGTACACTTGCCCTCTGGGCAGTTACGTCTCGAATGACCAGGTAGGTGACACAGGAAGCACAATCTGTTTTCCCAACAGTGCGTGAGTGTGGAGTGGGAGCTATCTCTGCAGATGGAACATGGTGTGTCATCTAAGCCCGGTATTCTCGGCAGTCGGGCACTCTGTCGCCTGGCATTAACTCGAGCATAGCCTGGGCCTTGAAGCAGCACCTTCTCTAGCATGCTGATCAACCTCTCAATAGCAGAGCCATCCTGACTCACAGCTGACCTCTGCTCATGGTCAGCCAAACAAGGAGTACCATTTGTGCTAACCTCTGCCTTATTCACATAGACACAGTTACCCGTCTGTGGAGGAGACTGGAACTCCTTACCCAGGTGATACTCCATCCAGTACCTCTTGAACTTCACGAGCTGACCATTTATCACATGTTTTGGTTCTAAAAATAAGAGCCAAGTCTCTGCAGGGGCAGTGTCTGATGAACATGCGTGCAACCTCCACACCAGAGTTCTCAAAAGATGTCCCCTGCTCCTTAAGACAGTTGCCAACAACATCAGCAGCCTTGTTCAGCCTCAGCCAATACTCATATGGATCCTCCCGGTCCTTCGGCAGGGTGGAATAAAAGTCAGCCAGGGGCACAGACGAGCACTGGGTGGAACTAAAATGTTTGTGCAGAAGTCTGTAGATAGCTTGTGGATTATGCTGGACATCAATTCCACCATTCCTCACACCAAATTTCACAACATCTTTTGCCCTGCCTCTCAGATGCATTAAAATCTCCTCAGCTTGGTTTTCTGGAAGAATGGCACTCTTCTTTATGTAACTCTGCATGGCTTCCTGCCACTCATCAACAGACAATGAGTCCGAACTCTCCCCCCGAAACACAGGTGGGTCTTTAACCTGTCATGGAGCCACCAGCTGGACTTGAGAGAGATCTAGTGAGCGGCTGGAGGGGAGATCTGTTGCTTCATGCACCACCTCAGGACATGTATATGTAGCAGATTCAGGGCTCGAAGTGTGTGGCGTAGTCAGGTGTGACAGAATGCTATCAGCCAGGTGTTGCCCAATTTGCTGCACAATGTCACTCATTTGGTCGACTAGACTCACATCAGTTACTGGGGGGTCTGAGGTAGATGACTTAGTGCACTGTACTGACTGCGACTCAGCCTCAAGCTCACAAGAACTATCTGCTGCTCTATGCCCCACCCGACAGTCACCCAGTGAAAAAGGAACAGTTGTGAACCCTCTGCCCCTACCCACGACAAGGGGAGTCACATTTGGGGTGTCATCAGAGTCACTTAGATCCATATATAGCAGAATATCAATAGAGCTAAGGTGGACTTAATACAATATGGCAATATACAAAGCCAATATAAAAGTATGTCCAACAGTCCCCAAAGTTTGATTCCGTTACCCAACAGACTAAACAATAAGGAAGCTGATGCTCCACGATGATGCTGCGACGAGAAGACACCAGCCCGATTCAGCAGCGTCACGAACGAGTCACGGCACCAATGTGACCTCTGTGTAGTGTCTTCTCTGGTCTGCATTCACAACAAAAAGGCAATGGTTAGAATGCTCTCTTTTTAATGTCGTGGGCAATCAGCACAAAATCTCGCAGGAATCCTCCATTATTCTCTGGATTACATTTCCACTTGCAGTGTGATCGTATAGTGGTAAATTTATACAACCAAAATAGAAAAACTTCAACACCATTAACATTGCATGTTAAGTTTCCCAAATGAAAGGAATATAGAAATATATTTTAAAGCTGTACATGAAACAATGTAAATTCTCTAAACAGTGTGGCACAGTCACATACCTGCATTCACAACAAAAAGGCAATGGTTAGAATGCTCTCTTTTTAATGTCGTGGGCAATCAGCACAAAATCTAAACGGGAAAGCAACAACAGAGTTAGCTAACTATGCTCCCATTTTGTTTCCTCTCCTCCCAATAAAGAAATCTCACATAAACGTGCACTCAGTTCGACATAAAGACTGGAGAAATGACCCGCAACAAATGATGTATAAACAACAAAAATAATCGGGTCAGACTGTATTACTTTAACAGCCTGCGATATGATTTTTCCCTCCCCACGACATTTGCGCATTCCTTACCTCGCAGGAATCCTCCATTATTCTGAGGATTACCCAGAATCCCTTGCCCTTTGTGAATATTGCAGGGTGACTTTTTCAACAGTAGGTGGCGCCAATGTCCCATTTAGCGGGATTTAACTTCAACTCTATTTAACTATGTTACACACACCCCTCCTAAATCCTGCTAAATTGGGGCATGACAACAGAAAAACAGAAACTTCCAATGCATAACACATAACAGTGTGACCGTGGGAGCACAATATAGTTCAAGTCAGTTAAAAAAACTTTCCATATGGAATAAGGCAAACAAGAGAGCTTCAACTCTATTTAACTATGTTACACCTGGGCCAGCCTGACATTTCTTCCTCCTAAGTAAAAACGAATGGATGGATTGAACTTAAAGTCTCAGCTCAGTTTTCTATTTTGACCACCTACACCCCAAGATACTCTTTTAAAAAGTGTTGTTTTCAGATCCCTTTGAAGTTCATAAAGGGCCTGTTCATTTTCATTCAGATGTTTTATTACATAAATGTTACTGTTTTCTTTTGATTTATGCTCCCACTACACTGCACCTCTACAAACAACAATGCCACGGACTGTCAGCTGCTTTTACATGCTGTGAACATGAGTAGGTTTGATCAGAGTTTCAATTATCAAAGAAAAGACAAACTGAGCAAAAAGAAGGAAAAAAAGACCAACTTCTTCCCAACTGACAAGAAAAATACTCGTCATGTTTTCATAATAAAGGATCAGGCTCCCCATTTATGACAGCTTGGACCAATAATGTATGTTACACTGATGCTACTGTAGAGACAGGGTCAACATCTCTATTTAAATATAATTAATATACAAAACACAATAAAAGTTATACATGAATTATTCATTATTTTTACTATTGATAAAATTCATGTATACTAATCAAAGTTATACATGAGTAACGACATTATTAATAATGATTAATAATAATAATTCTAATGCCAACATGATGACTGTTCATAGCTCCTGCTTTGAAATACTGAACTTAAACATTGACCTGATGAAAGATCACAATTCACAGTGGCCCACTGTCAGAATCATTCTGAATATAAACTCATCGAGTTCATCTGAACCTTTCTCAAATGTGCTGTGAATAAATGCTGCTGCAAGCCACTGTGGGAAAGCTGTGTTATTATCATGGAAACATCTGTGACACATTCACAGAGGACGAGGACACAAAGGGACGACACGCAGAGGCTGTGTTAAAGTCAAAAATCCAAATCTTTAGTCCTAAACAGGCAGTGGTTACAAACAGGAAGACGAGCAGTCCATTAAACAGTCTACAGGGTCAAACATACAGAGAATTCAAACAGCTATTAAAAACAAATAACTGGACACTGAAAAACTTCAGTGATGTGTGAGGCACCAAAGGGAAGCAGCTGAGTATATTCAATGAATTCTCTTCAAATACAAAGACAGAAACTCCTACAGGCAGCATGCAAACTGAGCAGGATACACAAAGATCAGAGATTACAAAAGAAATCAGAAAAGGATTTCAAACTTACTGAGAGCAAGGCCTCTGTTACAAATCTGTCTAATAGAAAAACATGCTGTACAGATACAATACGCTCAGTGTTCATGGTCATTTACAAACTGGCTCTACCTGAACCACTTCAATATTTTATGAAGTCACTGAGTCGACCATTTCTACAGTTTGTTTCCTTCATTGCAGTTAGAGTGCGGCTGGTAAGGATGAAAACACACACAGAGCGTAAATTGTCTTTGTTAGTAACAAACGTCAGCAAAGAAAAGACAAAACACACAAACACTCTCATGATATTCATGAATCATTAGAAAGCATCCAAACATTCTGCTCGTGGACTTTTACAGTCTTATTTGCACTCGCTCATCTTCATAATCATCCTGATCAATACATGACAGGGGAGGCTTTGAGGTAGGCGGGGCTCTCTGCTGATGTCAGCATGAAAGGCAGGACCAGCGTCTGCCACATGTTGGTGAAACATCACAGTACACTGGCGTGGTTTCCTTTCCAGATGTTGGACGTTTGACACTTCAACGTTGAGGCCAACAAGAAGACACAGTTTTGGGTCGGGTTGCTGCAGGGTTTCTAACTGAGCAAAAGCAGAAGCACACAGACCAACAGGGATCAGATGCTGAGTGTTAGAGGAACATCTGTGCTGATCACTGAATGCTGCTGTGGTCTCTTGTTGAAGTTGGCTGGTGGGACAGTCTAATAGTGATATCCTGCCCATCGGAGGAACACTTTTAAAAACACATGCAATACTTTGTTTGTATTACAGTCACAGTTTATGTTATTTTTGTCCTTTAAAAGTGTTGCTGTACTATAAAGTCCTATAATTTGAGGCTAAAATGGCTCAGAGAGTCTCTCTCTCAGAGGATCTCCTTTGAAAGTGGAGACGGCTTTATCCGCTGATCCACGTCACTTTACCTGGATGTTTTCTTTGAAGCTGGATGAAGACTCCTCTCCCTCACTCCTGCTGCAGCTGTGTGGTCCAGTTGGCCTCTGAGGTCACAGTCAACATCTGTAGCAGAAGAGGGGAAATAAAAGTCCAGGTTACCAAAACTGGGAGCTTTTCCAAAATAGAGCGTAACTGGACTTTTTCAGCCTTACAGGCAGATAGTCGTCTGAAGCTGCAGCTTTTTCTTTTTAGCTTTTTCCAATCTCTGCTCTCGGCTTTCTTTGAGAACATGTCTGCTTTCTTGGCATGGGTCTGTCTGCTGTTGGTGAAGAGACTAAATCCACATACTCGCTACTAAGATCTCCTCAAGTAGTCTCAACCAGATTACAGTTTAAGAGTAAATGTCTCCTGAGAGTTTCACCTTGGGGAGATGCTGTCTTGCTAACATGCAATCATGAGCATTAATCTATGAGGTGAAAAAGTCATTTTAAAAGCTCCAGCCACAAGTTTTATTTCATCTGTGTTTTGGTCAGAGTCCCATCAGACCTCCAGAATGGTGTCAGAGTGTTTTCTATCCACGTGATGAGCACAGGCCTCAGGTCCAGACCTCCACGGGCACCATAGCCTCTTTGGAGCTAATAGGTGCAAGAAGGTTTTGTTGGGATAGGAACTGAAGAGGAAACTGACGAGGAAGGCAAGGATCTTCTTCAGCTCCTCCGAGCCGGGACCTCTTTGTGTAGGCCAGCATTGGCCAGGTAGCCCTCCAGCATCGCTGGATGGCCGACAGTGGAAAACCTGGAGGAGTAGGAGAGAAACAGCAGCTTGGAGCATGTCTTTATACTGTTTAGTTTTTAGAGCCACAGACTTTCTTTTAATGTCATTGTTCAGGATCTATGACTGATTATGTATTTATTGTATTCCTCCATGACTGTGTGACAGCAAGTGGAAAAAACCAGCTTCACCTTTGTTGATATGCTTGTAATTTTAATATTGATTAAATGGCCCATGAAATAATAGAAAGCTCATATATGAAAATGTATTTTAAGAAGTAAAATGTTAATCTGAGTACAAAGGAGTACACTCACCTTCTGGTAGATGGAGGTGTAGCGAGCGCTGGTGAACATCCAGGCCTCCTCGTAGAACTGATCACTGATTGGATCCAAAACATCGATGGAGGATCTGTGTAAGCGCTGAGGATCGTCCTGATGGACAGAACAGAAGGAGAGTGAGACAAGTGAAGATATACTAAACAACACTGTGACATGAACTGAGCCACACACAGTTTGATTCACAGGTGATTGACACATTATTTGACCACGAGCAATCTTTTCTGGTTTGACGCCGTCTTTGTAGCCAGAAACCAGCTCTCTCCTCGGCTTCCTCCACTACACGCTTCCCCCACGCCAGTCTCCTCCGTCACTATAAAGGGGAGAGTCATGAGCTCCATCACCCTCACCTGTGCCGTCCAACGTCCCGCCACCAGCCTCCACTGCAGCAGGCCAGAGACCACACCCCTGCCACAATAAGTAAAAGTATATCCTTGCTGTACCCTTAATGCTAAATGTGCTAAATTAACCGCTGCCTTTGCCCCTTTGGGATTATTCTTATGTCACTGGGATGTTGACCTTTGACCTTCACATTAGAGAGATGGGCAGACATAATTAGTGTATGAATTTTAAAGTAACAGGTAATAAAGAGAGTGTAGCAAATGTAGTCAGGTTTATTACTCTGTATCACACATGAGTGCCCGAGGGAGGCGGGGCTGACTGGGGAGACACAGGAAACAGAGAGACAGGGCTGACTCGACATGAAACGATGAAACGTGGGACACGGGAACAGAAACTAAACACAGGCTGAAATGAACACTGAGGGAGGGAGAACTAAGATTACTGAGAGCCTGATAAATAAGAAGAACAAAAACCAAGAAAAACAAGAGTCAAAGAAAACCAAAAACACAAAGCATTGGGCCAGGACCCACTGCTGTGACATTTATATGTGATAAAAACATTAAAAACTGCTCAGATGTTGAAATCTTTCTACGTATACTTTAGGTTCAGCTCTCCAGCCTGGCATTTGGTTAAGCATGATTCAAACATTTGATTTTGTTTAACTGGTTTTAATTATAGTTACTTTTTGTGAACATTTGTTGCAGCATTTAAAAATACATCATTTATTTTCAAACTTTTATTTGATTTAGAGCATCATATTTGACCAACGTAAATGTTTTAATTTCATATAAAATAACTGAAACAGTGAACTAAATATCTGAAATCTTTCCTTCCTTAAAAGTTATAATCCTACTTAAGTTATAGTGCAAACGCTTAAGCAACAAATATACTTGATGCTAATTAATTAATATTTCCCTTTGATGTTGCAACTATGCGGTCACTTCTGTCTTTAAACAAAATAATATTTTCCTGTTACAGAAATCATAAAGTCCAAACTAAAGTGCTACTGTTGCTATATGCATTTTATATAAATCATGGATGATGGTCCTGACATGAAGGAAGAGAAAGTTACAGGTTGCATCCTTTGACTTTGTCTCCGTGCCTTTGGGCGATTTTCAGAAGGACAGATGTTTCTGTTCAATTCTTAAATCAATTTTTTCAAACACAAACACTATTTTAAAGCTTCTAGAGAGTAAAATATTAATGATAATTATAATAACAATAATAAAAACAAAAGCTCTCAGATCCATCAAACCAAGCAGCAGAAAGAACAATAACTGAAGAGAAAACTTTAACCTTGTAGACTTCTGTGAGGGACCAAGCAGCCAAAGCAAAGAGGACACAGGCAAAAAAAAGATCTTCAAAAAAGGGTTTTCTTTATTTTAACCCTCAAAAAAGTCCAAAATTAACAAAATTCAAAACCATACTTAGCAGGCCCATAAAACAGGTCAACTAAATATAACTCTACAAAAAAGAATTTCCAGAAACGTAAACAAACAAAGTGAGACACAACTTAACTCACAAACTGACCTAATTACAAAGACACATGAGGGTAGCTTTTATAATGATTTGGCCAAACCATTTGAACACAATAGGGGGGGAAACAAAAACACACACTAATATTAACTAAGCACAGAATAACCTAACTAAACCTAAAACACCCCTGCTCCTGGTAAGCCCATGGTTGGTCCTGCTGAGCAGGCATTTTGTCCCCAGAGTCCTCAGCCACGCCTTTTGCCCAGACAGGAAACAGCCACCGCCCAAACCCAGGTAACTCAAAGAAAGAGAAACATAATTAATATAACAAAACATTTTAGAAAAACCACACAATGTTACTATGTGCGCGCCTCATAATACCAGTGTTAGGTTTAACCAAATGATTAATGAAGAAAACTGCAAAGCAAAATAATAAAGTGAAAAATGGACTAATTTACCCCTGTGTGGCTGATGCCATCACACACCCTCCCTCTTCAGGACTCTCGCTGGTACAGCGAGAGAGGAAGTTGGCGGTAACGTTGTTCTTCCCAGGAATGTGCTTGATGACAAACCGGAAAGGTTGCAGAGC
Source organism: Simochromis diagramma (assembly GCF_900408965.1). NCBI lineage: Eukaryota > Metazoa > Chordata > Actinopteri > Cichliformes > Cichlidae > Simochromis > Simochromis diagramma. The sequence continues at coordinate 50,550 of NW_024387312.1, forward strand.
AAGGTACCATCTTGTGATCCTTCCGTTCTTATCTTTCATCTTTTCCATCCACTGAAGTGCACTATGATCCGTCTCCAGGGTGAATTCTCTTCCAAGAAGGTAGTACCTGAAGGAATCAAGGGCCCACTTGATGGCAAGGGCCTCCTTTTCCACTGTTGAATACCGAACCTCTCTTGGGAACAGCTTTCGGCTGATATAAGCAACAGGATGACGTTCTCCTTCCAAACCTTGAAGTAGCACTGCTCCCAGACCCCTATGAGATGCATCCGTTTGAAGGAAAAAGTGCTCATTAAAGTCTGGACTGTACAAAACTGGTTCGCTACTCAGTGATTGACTGATGTCCTTGAAAGCTGCTATAGCCTCCTCTGTCCAGTTAATCTGATTAGGACACTTGATGCCTGTCAAGTCTGTTAGTGGAGCTGCCCTGGTGGAGAATTGTGGTATGAACCGACGATAAAAGCCTGCCATGCCCAAAAAGGATCTTAGTTGCTTCCTTGTCTGTGGGAGAGGACAAGACTCAATGGCTTGGATCTTACTGACCTGAGGCTTGATCACCCCATTCCCGATCACATGGCCCAGGTACGCAGTCTCAGCAGAGGCAAAAACACACTTAGAGGGGTTCACCGTCAACCCAGCAGTGCCAAGACGGTCGAAGACAGCATGCAGATGTTCCAAGTGTTCCTCCCATGTGGTGCTGTAGATGACAATATCATCAAGATATGCAGATGCAAAATCTGAGAAACCACATAGTACTTGGTCCATTAATCTCTGAAAGGTTGCTGGAGCCCCATGCAGCCCAAATGGCATCACTGTAAATTGGAAGAGACCCCAAGGTGTTCGAAAGGCAGTCAACTTCTTTGATCGCTCCGTTAGTGGCACCTGCCAATATCCCTTGCACAAGTCAAGTGTGGTCAAATACTTTGCCTTCCCCAGCCGTTCCAGCAAATCATCAATGCGTGGGGTGGGGTATGAATCAAACAGTGATACTGAGTTTAGGTACCTGAAGTCTATACAAAACCTCATGCTTTCATCCTTCTTTGGCACCAGGACCACCGGATTACACCACTCACTCTTTGATGGCTCGATGATCCCCAAGGACAACATGAGGTCAATTTCCTTTTTCAGGGATATCAGCAGACGTTCAGGGATCCTGTAGCTCAAACGCTTTACTGCGACGCCCTCTTTAATGACAATGTCATGCTCAACAATATCTGTTCGGCCAGGATTCACTTGAAGCACCTCAGAGTTGCATGCAGCTCTCACCTGAAGCTGTTTATCATCTGGCAGATGACAAAGGTCAAAATCTACCACATCAGCAGAAGGCAAGTATTGCTCACCAACCTCTTCTTCCTCTGGCACACTCCTTATGAGCATCACCTCTGCTGTCTTTTCAGGGCGCTGCGCCCATTCCTTCAAAAGATTTATGTGCAGAACCCAACTGGAGCGTGGCTTTCCAGGGATGAACACTTGGTAAGTAGTGGACCCCAATTTCTTCTGAACCTCAAAGGGCCCTTGCCACTTAGCCAATAGCTTGTTGTTGTCAGTGGGGAGGAGCACCAACACCTTTTGTCCAGGACTAAAAGACCTCTGACGAGCTGCTCGGTCATACCAAAACTTCTGCTTCTGCTGAATTTTGGTCATATTTGACTGAGCAAGCTCACTCATTTTCTGCAGTCGCTCCCTCATCTGCACAACATAGGAAACAATGTTAACAGAGTCCATCTTTTCCTTGCCTCCCTCCCAGATGTTTCTTAACAGGGCTAGAGGTCCTTGTACCTCATACCCATACAAAAGTTCGAACGGAGAGAAACCAGTGGAGGCTTGTGGCACTTCCCTGTAGGCAAAGAGAAGATAAGGAAGCCACTGATCCCAATCAGCACCATTCTTATCTACCACCTTCCGGAGCATCTGCTTCAGAGTCTGATTGAACCGTTCTGTTAGCCCATCAGTCTGAGGATGGTATGGGGTAGTCCTCAGGCTTCTAATGCCCAGCAGCTTGTACACCTGTTTTAGTAAGTTGGACATAAAGTTACTCCCCTGATCAGTCAGTATTTCCTGTGGGAACCCTACTCTTGCGAAGAGCTGTACGAGGCAGAAAGCTACTGATTTTGCCTTGATGGATTTCAGTGGGAAGACCTCTGGATATTTAGTTGCATAATCAGTGATTACAAGCATATAGCGATTCCCTGACTTACTCTTCTCAACGGGTCCAACAATATCCATTCCGAGGCGCTCAAATGGGGTACCAATAATAGGCAGTGGTTGGAGTGGAGCTTTGGAAGGGACTTTGGAGGATGTCATCTGGCACTGAGGACAGCTCTTACAGAAGTAGGCTACATCTCTATGGAGGCCAGGCCAGAAAAAATGTTGTTTAATACGAGCTGTGGTTTTGTGCTTACCAAGGTGGCCAGACCAGGGAATAGAGTGTCCCAAATTAAGCACAGTTTCTCTAACCTCTTGGGGAACCACTAGCTTCAGAAGTGAGCCCATCTGATGGTAAAGTATGCCATTTTGCAAGACATAGTCACTTTTGTTAATGCCTGCCTCCTCTACTTGGTCCTTGTCTATTGCTCGCTGAAAACAGGAAGCTAAACTAGGATCAGTTTTTTGCAACTCTATTATATTGCCAGGAATTTGAAGTCCCAAAGGCAAATCTGGGTCAGTATGCATTTCTGGGTGTACTATAGTATGCTGGAACTTCTTCTGTCTCCTCTGTCTGCGACTTTTCCGAGGCTTCACAGGTGCAACTTCCCATTCCTCATTAAAAAATGGCAAGGCACTGAAAACTTCTGAGGTTTCACTAGATTTTTGAGCTTGGGCTCTAGTAACAGCCACATTGCATTGATGATTCTGGTCTGACTCCAACAAATCAAAAAGCACTGGAAAATCCCGTCCCAGAATAGCTGAATAAGGCAGGTTATCAACCACCCCAACATTTAAAAGGTAAGTCTGTCCATTCACTTTAATGTACATGTCAGCTGTTGAGTACATCTTCTCATCTCCGTGCACACAACAAATGGGGATGGTATCACTGACACGGACAATATTGGGGGGCACAAAATCTCTGTGTATCAGTGTACGAGAACTGCCAGAATCAAGTAAAGCTCTTAAAGTTGTTCCATTAGCTTCAATTTTTATCATTTTAACAGTCTGGTCACACTGGAGCCCATGTTCAGCATATGAACGTGGCATGAAACACATTTGAACCATCTTAGCTGAGGTTTTTGGGCACATTGGCTTTGTGTGGCCCTCTAACCAACAGAGGTAACAAACGATCTTTTTTGAATTTTTTAATGGTCTGCCAGCAAACTGGTTCTCACCCACAGGAGTTTTATCTGCTGACAGTGGCCTTTGATGATACATCTGGGCTGATTTGGGGCCTTCCTTTGGCATTTTATTTGCATTACAGGTCCAAGGTTGCCCTTTCCTCCTGGCAGCTACAAATACTTCTGCCAGCTCAGCTGCCTTCGCTGCAGAAGACGGATTGTGCTCTCGAATCCAAACCTGCAGCTCAGGGGACAACATTCTCAAATATTGTTCAAGGATGATTATTTCACCAATTTCTTGGTTTGTTTTACCTTTTGGCTGAATCCATTTCCCGTACAGATCTTTAAGTCGAGCATACAACTCCTTAGGGTTCTCATCAAGCCTGACTTCCAGTGAACGGAATCGCTGCCTGTAGGTCTCAGGGTTAACATCATACTTGGACAAAATTGCAGCTTTAACTTTGTCATAGCTGAGAGAGTCATCAATATCCATATGAACGTATGCCCCTCTTGCCTTGCCCGTTAGCAGTGGTATTAATCGAAAAACCCAGTCTGTTTTTCCCCAACGATATGCTAAGGCAATGCGTTCAAATGTAGTCAAAAAATGCTCAATATCATCACTATCAGTCAACTTTTCCAGTCTGGGTTCATGCAATGAAAACTGACCTGATAATGACTGACTGGATTCAGCTTTAGGGGAACTAGGAATGTGAGGTAGCTCCCTTGACTCTGGTGACTCTGTGGTAGGTAATGGTAGCTCTGGTACTGGTGATGTCCGGGACTGCACCTCTAACTGTAAAAGCTGAAACTGATGTTGCAATGCTTTGAATTTTTGTTCTTGTCGTGCAGTTACCGCTTCTTGCCTTGCTTCCCGAGCCTCCTGTTGACCCATATGAGCTTGCAATATCGACATCAGATCTGACAGAGATGGCTCCCTTTCTTCAACCTTAGTGCTCTCCACCATTTCAGAGACTCCAATTTCCTCCTCAGCATCAGCTTCCTTCTGAACAGTTACTCCTTTCTTCTTTTCCACCTTTCCTCCCCGATGCATTTTTCTTTTTTTCTGGGGGTGAAAAAAAAACCTCAAAGAAAAAAAACTGTCCTCAACTGGCATATCCCACTGCTGCCACCAATTGTGAGGGACCAAGCAGCCAAAGCAAAGAGGACACAGGCAAAAAAAGATCTTCAAAAAAGGGTTTTCTTTATTTTAACCCTCAAAAAAGTCCAAAATTAACAAAATTCAAAACCATACTTAGCAGGCCCATAAAACAGGTCAACTAAATATAACTCTACAAAAAAGAATTTCCAGAAACGTAAACAAACAAAGTGAGACACAACTTAACTCACAAACTGACCTAATTACAAAGACACATGAGGGTAGCTTTTATAATGATTTGGCCAAACCATTTGAACACAATAGGGGGGGAAACAAAAACACACACTAATATTAACTAAGCACAGAATAACCTAACTAAACCTAAAACACCCCTGCTCCTGGTAAGCCCATGGTTGGTCCTGCTGAGCAGGCATTTTGTCCCCAGAGTCCTCAGCCACGCCTTTTGCCCAGACAGGAAACAGCCACCGCCCAAACCCAGGTAACTCAAAGAAGGAGAAACATAATTAATATAACAAAACATTTTAGAAAAACCACACAATGTTACTATGTGCGCGCCTCATAATACCAGTGTTAGGTTTAACCAAATGATTAATGAAGAAAACTGCAAAGCAAAATAATAAAGTGAAAAATGGACTAATTTACCCCTGTGTGGCTGATGCCATCACAACTTCATTATGTTCCAGCTGCTCTACAGACGCTGTGACCTCGAACTTAAGCAGGTCGTAAAGTATGTGCAGCTCAATAACTTCATAATCAGACCCTGTGGTATTTAGGCAGCAGAACAACTAAGAATAACAACTACAAATAATGTTTTTAGGTTTCTGTTGTACTGCAAGGTTCTGTACAGGAGAACCAAACCAAGAGCAAATATTACGTCTCATTTACACCTGAGCACGAAGAGCCATCAACATTTAGCAAATTGAATCATCTTTGTTTAGATGCAAGAAGAATCGTATAGAAATGAAAAAGTAGAAATAGAAATCCAGAGCAAAGATATCCTCTAATTCAGCGTAGCACATGTGCAGCTGCTGCGATTCACGTAAGCATTTGGCTCGTCGCTGTTGCAGATTTTTCTCTCGCTGTTCTGGCTCACAGCGCTGCAAACACAAAAATAAATATCCCCAAAGGTGTGAAAGGGAGCTAATTAGTAAGAGTATTGTTACTCTCCGCAGTAGTCCAGCAGTAGAAATCAGTCCAATAACAAGGTGTGTAACATCTAGCAGGGTGACAGAAAAACCCAGGGTAACTTCTAAGGACCTCAACGTCTCTCTCACATTGTGTTTTTTAAACATGCTTCCATTTGTCACTTCAGTCTTTACTCTGAAATACAGGAAGAGAAATCATGGCTGAAACAATTTCTCATGAAACCAGGGGTGTGGTCCAACAGTCAGTTTGGTGAGGAAGGTTCCTAACTGAGAGAAGTGACCCAGAAGTATCTGTGTAGCAGCCACAATGAATCCAGATCATGAGCTTTATTAACTGATCAAAGTCTCTTCTTTCATCTTCTGTATCATTCAGTTTGCATTGGTAATGCCCATTATTGTAATGCTTTTTTAAGACGAGCAAAATTTTATTTCACTTTGGGTTAGCTGGGATAAGTGATGGATGGAGGGAATTTTACTTCAGCCACAGAAATCCTAAACAGGAAGGAGGAGCAGAGTTACAGTGGATCACTATCCAGCAGGGAAACAAGGTTTATTTCAATTTCTTGGCCATGAGTGAGATTTACTGAGTGGGCATTTGGCATTTGGCATTTGCACTGTGTCCATTCTGGCCACAGTGCAACCCACAATGTGTAACTGACACTATTATATTGCATTATGTCACATTGTTACATCTTTTTAATAAATGATGACGCACAACTTTATTAAAAACCCATCAATGTATTTTCACTGAAACAAGCAGCTGTTGTTTATGTGCATTAAAGTTATATAAAAATGTAACAGTGCAAATGCAAATTCCTCGCTGACAGTTTAACCAAAAGGCGTTTCCAGTGGAAACTGGCCGACACATCCTGAGCATAACCATGTATAATATCCACTAAACTTCAGAAGAGGTTATACAGTCGTGGCCAAAAGGTTTGAGAATTGCATAAATATTGGAACCTGGAGAAGTATATATTATATACTTATATATACTATATATATATATATATATATATATATATATATATATATATATATATATATATATATATACTATACTATACTTTATATACTTATATTGCTTTTCGTCTCTTTCCAAGAGACGAAAAGCAATATAAGAGATAAATATTACCATTCTGTAGAATATTTTTATATTTCACTTTTACTTGTTCCCATGTTCTAGTGGGTCCTGTTGTTGCTCTAATGTTAAAGAGGATATAATATAACATATTATAATATAATATAATGTAATATAATATTGGATAATATAGTGTGATGTGAAAATACTTACGAGTTTAATTTGTCAGCAACTTCCTGCCAGCCCTCTCTCCTTGCTTTTGCAGCCTTTGCAGTGTTCCCTTGCGTTCTGATTAAACTCTGAAACTCCTGAAATCCCGCACTCAAGAGTTCTTGCTCTGCTGCCGAAAAATACCGAACGCGCTCCTTCGACATTTTCACCGACCAATCAAAGGGTTGCCGATCAATGTTTCTACTATCGATGCGTAGCCCCTTTTATGACACCCAGTGATCTCACATTACTTCATCCAGCTGTACTAATCGTCAACAGCAGGTGTGTTCGGGGAACCGGATTAGCGAGCTCACGGTTAGCGCGATGATTTGGTCTTGGATGTGTCATTTGATCTTGGATGTAGTGAGCGACGTACGAAGAACGGGCCCCTGGAGTCTGATCTGCTCTGATGATGGTCCTGATTCTGTCAGGCACAATAACAGACTAACATCCATCTCCTCCTCCTCCTCCTCCTCTGTCTCTAACAGAGCAGCAGTGTATGTGGACTGTCCTGCTGGCACTCTGTCCTTCTACAGAGTCTCCTCTGACACTCTGATCCACCTCCACACCTTCAACACCACATTCACTCAAACTCTTTATCCTGGGTTTATGTTAGGAATGATCTATGAGAAACATGGTGAGACATATACATATAAAAACTCTACTGGTGCCTCAGTGTCCCTGTGCTGAGTGGAGTGTAAAGAGTGTCTCAATTCAATTCAATTATATATCAATATATAGCGCCAAATCACAACAAAAGTCGCCTCAAGGCGCTTCATAGATGCAGAGAAAAACCCAACAATCATATGACCCCCTATGAGCAGCACTTTGGCGACAGTGGGAAGGAAAAACTCCCTTTTAACAGGAAGAAACCTCCGGCAGAACCAGGCTCAGGGAGGGGCGGGGCCATCTGCTGTGATTGGTTGGGGTGAGAGAAGGAAGACAGGATAAAGACATGGTGTGGAAGAGAGACAGAGGTTAATAACAGATATGATTCGATGCAGAGAGGTCTGTTAACACATAGTGAGTGAGAAAGGTGAATCCACACATCACTCGGCTGGAGGAAGCTGGGTTTCCACACCGTCCTGGACATAAATACAGACCTGCCTGCTGTCATAGACCCCAGCACTCACATATTACTTATAAGTGACTCATATGTATATATATGCATGTATATATTGTGTATATTGTGCTATTTCTTACTTAGTGTGTTGTGTCTTTGTTCCTGTTTGTGCTGCAGCACTGTAACCTAAATAATTTCCCCTGGGGATCAAAAAAGTATTCTGATTGTGATTAAATGAAACCAGTCAGAGCAGAGGACGGTGATGTAAGGAACGGGATTTTAATCAGCCAGTCTCCTTTAACTCTCAGCATCACAAAGTAATGTGGTAACATCTGGACTGATGTGTTTACTGTCAGCTAGTTTAAATGCTGTAGGCTGCAGCCGCTGCTCTAACACTATAACTGTAACAGGGCTCAGTGCTGCTTCTAACAGTCTGAGCTGCTTCAGGCTTTATTTTTGAGGAGCACAGCAGCTTACACAACCAATTGTGTAATGATAGTAGTCTTTAAAGACTTTGTGTGACTCCAGAATGTTCTGGCATTCACACCCACGTCCTGGGATCATGGGAGAGGTGCTACCTTCTTATTGTTTTGTGGTAGGATGTCTGTTTTAGTCTAAGTGCCTTTTGTTTAGATGAACAGGTTTAGGGAAGTCGTTTATGGGTCACACTCTAACTCCACACACACACACACACACACACACACCTACATAACATACAGACTGGTACCTTTGTTCACGTGTATGTTAATGAACCTATGTATATTCATGTAACCTCAATAAAAGAACAGTGTTACGAGGGAGCGGACGAGAGCAACTGTGGTCAAGCGAAGGAACGGCATTGGTCCAGTTCTCTCCCGTGCACGAGAAACATAAAGAACTACTCGTGTCTTGCTTTGCTGTGTAGCTGGATTGAACGATCCAGCGAACAGGTTTATGCTACAAACCTATCAACCATCAATTTCACACCGAGCCTCGACTCTCACGGCCCACAGGGGAATATTCAGCTGCTTGACTAATTTCATGTCAATGAGGCTCTGCTCAGCGCCCGAATCGATTAACGCCCGGGACGTGTGGGTCGCGGAGCCGAGCAAGATCGTAACCAGCAACAGGAAGCGGGGATTAGAATCACTATAGGTACCGCCCACCCGTATCCCCGGACCTACCGGCGGGCGTCCCCTTTTCCCTTCTCCGGACAGGTGGCAATGAAATGCTCCGCGGAACCACAGTAAAAACACGAAAGAGCGCGGCGATGCCTCTCTCTCTCTTGCGGAGACAACCGGGATCGCCCGAGCTGCATGGGTTCCGGTTCCGGGTCAGCCCTCTCCCCAGCGACTGGGGCCGATGGCAGAACCGGAAGCGGTGACGGGGGAATGTAAGTAGGCGACGCACGCCGCACTGGCCGACGGGTACTGGAGTTCCTCTCCCACTCTCGCTCCCGCAGTCTGTTGTCGATGCGAAGCGTGAGCGTGGCTAACTCCTCGAAGGTAGCCGGTTCGTCTCGGGACGCTAGCTGGTCCTTCATGTCCTCGTTAAGCGACTGCGAGTAGACTCCCTGAAGGGCTTTATCGGGCCAGCCGACTGCCGCTGCGGCGGTGCGGAAGTCGATCAAGTAGTCCGCGACGCTACGGCGGCCCTGGCGGAGATTTAACAGCCGGCGAACCGCACTGCCCACCGAGACGGGGTGGGCAAAAGTCCTTTTGAACTCGCCGAGAAAAGCATCGTAGCTACAGGACGGCAACGGGTGTACGCTCAGGTATGCCTCGGCCCAATTCAGGGCTCGGTCGCGCAGTTTCCCAATTATATAAGAAACTCGAACCGTGTCCGAAACGAAGGAGCGGGGCGAACGCCAGCTCGCACTGTAAGAGAAAACCGCTACAGGCCCCCGGGTCACCCGCATACGGCTCCGGGGAGGCCGCGTTGCGAAACAGGTGACCCCGCTGGGGCTCGGGATCCGCCGCGGGCTGAGGTAACGGCGCGGTCGGGGCGGGCAGAGCTGAGCCACCGGCGGCGGGTTCTGACTCCCCCGAGGGTTGAAGGGAATGAATGTCAGATTGCATTCTAGCCTGCTCGTCTGTGAGTGTGTGCACTTGAGCCAGTAGGTACTGCAGCGTCTGTTCGTGGCTACCGATGATAGCCCCCTGCTTACTTATCGCTACGCGGGCTGGGTCCGCTGTGTCCATATAACTGGCCTGAGTATACTGTCACGGCCCAGCGGCACGAGGGAACAGGGATGGACACAGGTGCAGAAACCAACCCGGAAGCGAGGTGACAGAGAACAAATGATTTATTTCCGCCCACAGGTAAACAAAGGTGAAAAAACAAAGCGACGCCACCACACTAGTGGCGCGTAGGATTCGTCTGAGATAATGAGGGCGACCTAGACACCTCTAGGAGACGGCTGAACAGCGGAGACAGCTGGGAGGTAGAAACAGGACTAGGTAGGGACCGGGGGCACTGGAATAAGAGGAGATCACGGTCAGAGGGATCCAGCAGACAACCAACAATCCTCCGCAGTTGAAATGAATTGCCTTACTTGGTTTCAGGTGGAGGGGACAGGTGGAGCGGAAAGCCCGGAAGCGGTCGAGGCAGGCAAGTGAGTGGTGGGCCGGCAGGCCACGTTGTGTCAGTAGCAGGCGGCCCAGGTCCAGGAGGGCGGGAGCGAGGGGGACAAGATCTCCACTCCGGGTGCTATCTCTGAGGACAAGAAAAACAGGTGAGTCATCACACGGCGTCAGGACAAGGTTTATGATGCTCCACTGAACTAACATGGGGATAGCAGATACTCAGGCGATGAATGGTTGAGAGCGCAGGTCTGATATACCGCTGGCACGATTGCTCACAGGTGGTCAGCCAGGGAGGGGCAACCAAACTCTGCCTAAAGGAGGAGGAGCCGCTGTCAGAGACCTGCAGGTGCCCTACCAGACTATGACAGAAAGCAGAGAGCAGAGATTGGAAAAAGCTAAAAAGAAAAAGCTGCAGCTTCAGACGACTATCTGCCTGTAAGGCTGAAAAAGTCCAGTTACGCTCTATTTTGGAAAAGCTCCCAGTTTTGGTAACCTGGACTTTTATTTCCCCTCTTCTGCTACAGATGTTGACTGTGACCTCAGACGCCAACTGGACCACACAGCTGCAGCAGGAGTGAGGGAGAGGAGTCTTCATCCAGCTTCAAAGAAAACATCCAGGTAAAGTGATGTGGATCAGCGGATAAAGCCGTCTCCACTTTCAAAGGAGATCCTCTGAGAGAGACTCTCTGAGCCATTTTAGCCTCAAATTATAGGACTTTATAGTACAGCAACACTTTTAAAGGACAAAAATAACATAAACTGTGACTGTAATACAAACAAAGTATTGCATGTGTTTTTAAAACTGTTCCTCCAATGGGCAGGATATCACTATTAGACTGTCCCACCAGCCAACTTCAACAAGAGACCACAGCAGCATTCAGTGATCAGCACAGATGTTCCTCTAACACTCAGCATCTGATCCCTGTTGGTCTGTGTGCTTCTGCTTTTGCTCAGTTAGAAACCCTGCAGCAACCCGACCCAAAACTGTGTCTTCTTGTTCGCCTCAACGTTGAAGTGTCAAACGTCCAACATCTGGAAAGGAAACCACGCCAGTGTACTGTGATGTTTCACCAACATGTGGCAGACGCTGGTCCTGCCTTTCATGCTGACATCAGCAGAGAGCCCCGCCTACCTCAAAGCCTCCCCTGTCATGTATTGATCAGGATGATTATGAAGATGAGCGAGTGCAAATAAGACTGTAAAAGTCCACGAGCAGAATGTTTGGATGCTTTCTAATGATTCATGAATATCATGAGAGTGTTTGTGTGTTTTGTCTTTTCTTTGCTGACGTTTGTTACTAACAAAGACAATTTACGCTCTGCGTGTGTTTTCATCCTTACCAGCCGCACTCTAACTGCAATGAAGGAAACAAACTGTAGAAATCGTCGACTCAGTGACTTCATAAAATATTGAAGTGGTTCAGGTAGAGCCAGTTTTTAAATGACCATGAACACTGACCGTATTGTATCTGTACAGCATGTTTTTCTATTAGACAGATTTGTAACAGAGGCCTTGCTCTCAGTAAGTTTGAAATCCTTTTCTGATTTATTTTGTAATCTCTGATCTTTGTGTATCCTGCTCAGTTTGCATGCTGCCTGTAGGAGTTTCTGTCTTTGTATTTGAAGATAATTCATTGAATATACTCAGCTGCTTCCCTTTGGTGCCTCACACATCACTGAAGTTTTTCAGTGTCCAGTTATTTGTTTTTAATAGCTGTTTGAATTCTCTGTATGTTTGACCCTGTAGACTGTTTAATGGACTGCTCATCTTCCTGTTTGTAACCACTGTCTGTTTAGGACTAAAGATTTGGATTTTTGACTTTAACACAGCCTCTGCGTGTCGTCCCTTTGTGTCCTCGTCCTCTGTGAATGTGTCACAGATGTTTCCATGATAATAACACAGCTTTCCCACAGTGGCTTGCAGCAGCATTTATTCACAGCACATTTGAGAAAGGTTCAGGTTAACTCGATGAGTTTATATTCAGAATGATTCTGACAGTGGGCCACTGTGAATTGTGATCTTTCATCAGGTCAATGTTTAAGTTCAGTATTTCAAAGCAGGAGCTATGAACAGTCATCATGTTGGCATTAGAATTATTATTATTAATCATTATTAATAATGTCGTTACTCATGTATAACTTTGATTAGTATACATGAATTTTATCAATAGTAAAAATAATGAATAATTCATGTATAACTTTTATTGTGTTTTGTATATTAATTATATTTAAATAGAGATGTTGACCCTGTCTCTACAGTAGCATCAGTGTAACATACATTATTGGTCCAAGCTGTCATAAATGGGGAGCCTGATCCTTTATTATGAAAACATGACGAGTATTTTTCTTGTCAGTTGGGAAGAAGTTGGTCTTTTTTTCCTTCTTTTTGCTCAGTTTGTCTTTTCTTTGATAATTGAAACTCTGATCAAACCTACTCATGTTCACAGCATGTAAAAGCAGCTGACAGTCCGTGGCATTGTTGTTTGTAGAGGTGCAGTGTAGTGGGAGCATAAATCAAAAGAAAACAGTAACATTTATGTAATAAAACATCTGAATGAAAATGAACAGGCCCTTTATGAACTTCAAAGGGATCTGAAAACAACACTTTTTAAAAGAGTATCTTGGGGTGTAGGTGGTCAAAATAGAAAACTGAGCTGAGACTTTAAGTTCAATCCATCCATTCGTTTTTACTTAGGAGGAAGAAATGTCAGGCTGGCCCAGGTGTAACATAGTTAAATAGAGTTGAAGCTCTCTTGTTTGCCTTATTCCATATGGAAAGTTTTTTTAACTGACTTGAACTATATTGTGCTCCCACGGTCACACTGTTATGTGTTATGCATTGGAAGTTTCTGTTTTTCTGTTGTCATGCCCCAATTTAGCAGGATTTAGGAGGGGTGTGTGTAACATAGTTAAATAGAGTTGAAGTTAAATCCCGCTAAATGGGACATTGGCGCCACCTACTGTTGAAAAAGTCACCCTGCAATATTCACAAAGGGCAAGGGATTCTGGGTAATCCTCAGAATAATGGAGGATTCCTGCGAGGTAAGGAATGCGCAAATGTCGTGGGGAGGGAAAATCATATCGCAGGCTGTTAAAGTAATACAGTCTGACCCGATTATTTTTGTTGTTTATACATCATTTGTTGCGGGTCATTTCTCCAGTCTTTATGTCGAACTGAGTGCACGTTTATGTGAGATTTCTTTATTGGGAGGAGAGGAAACAAAATGGGAGCATAGTTAGCTAACTCTGTTGTTGCTTTCCCGTTTAGATTTTGTGCTGATTGCCCACGACATTAAAAAGAGAGCATTCTAACCATTGCCTTTTTGTTGTGAATGCAGGTATGTGACTGTGCCACACTGTTTAGAGAATTTACATTGTTTCATGTACAGCTTTAAAATATATTTCTATATTCCTTTCATTTGGGAAACTTAACATGCAATGTTAATGGTGTTGAAGATTTTCTATTTTGGTTGTATAAATTTACCACTATACGATCACACTGCAAGTGGAAATGTAATCCAGAGAATAATGGAGGATTCCTGCGAGATTTTGTGCTGATTGCCCACGACATTAAAAAGAGAGCATTCTAACCATTGCCTTTTTGTTGTGAATGCAGACCAGAGAAGACACTACACAGAGGTCACATTGGTGCCGTGACTCGTTCGTGACGCTGCTGAATCGGGCTGGTGTCTTCTCGTTGCAGCATCATCGTGGAGCATCAGCTTCCTTATTGTTTAGTCTGTTGGGTAACGGAATCAAACTTTGGGGACTGTTGGACATACTTTTATATTGGCTTTGTATATTGCCATATTGTATTAAGTCCACCTTAGCTCTATTGATATTCTGCTATATATGGATCTAAGTGACTCTGATGACACCCCAAATGTGACTCCCCTTGTCGTGGGTAGGGGCAGAGGGTTCACAACTGTTCCTTTTTCACTGGGTGACTGTCGGGTGGGGCATAGAGCAGCAGATAGTTCTTGTGAGCTTGAGGCTGAGTCGCAGTCAGTACAGTGCACTAAGTCATCTACCTCAGACCCCCCAGTAACTGATGTGAGTCTAGTCGACCAAATGAGTGACATTGTGCAGCAAATTGGGCAACACCTGGCTGATAGCATTCTGTCACACCTGACTACGCCACACACTTCGAGCCCTGAATCTGCTACATATACATGTCCTGAGGTGGTGCATGAAGCAACAGATCTCCCCTCCAGCCGCTCACTAGATCTCTCTCAAGTCCAGCTGGTGGCTCCACGACAGGTTAAAGACCCACCTGTGTTTCGGGGGGAGAGTTCGGACTCATTGTCTGTTGATGAGTGGCAGGAAGCCATGCAGAGTTACATAAAGAAGAGTGCCATTCTTCCAGAAAACCAAGCTGAGGAGATTTTAATGCATCTGAGAGGCAGGGCAAAAGATGTTGTGAAATTTGGTGTGAGGAATGGTGTAATTGATGTCCAGCATAATCCACAAGCTATCTACAGACTTCTGCACAAACATTTTAGTTCCACCCAGTGCTCGTCTGTGCCCCTGGCTGACTTTTATTCCACCCTGCCGAAGGACCGGGAGGATCCATATGAGTATTGGCTGAGGCTGAACAAGGCTGCTGATGTTGTTGGCAACTGTCTTAAGGAGCAGGGGAAATCTTTTGAGAACTCTGGTGTGGAGGTTGCACGCATGTTCATCAGACACTGCCCCTGCAGAGACTTGGCTCTTATTTTTAGAACCAAAACATGTGATAAATGGTCAGCTCGTGAAGTTCAAGAGGTACTGGATGGAGTATCACCTGGGTAAGGAGTTCCAGTCTCCTCCACAGACGGGTAACTGTGTCTATGTGAATAAGGCAGAGGTTAGCACAAATGGTACTCCTTGTTTGGCTGACCATGAGCAGAGGTCAGCTGTGAGTCAGGATGGCTCTGCTATTGAGAGGTTGATCAGCATGCTAGAGAAGGTGCTGCTTCAAGGCCCAGGCTATGCTCGAGTTAATGCCAGGCGACAGAGTGCCCGACTGCCGAGAATACCGGGCTTAGATGACACACCATGTTCCATCTGCAGAGATAGCTCCCACTCCACACTCACGCACTGTTGGGAAAACAGATTGTGCTTCCTGTGTCACCTACCTGGTCATTCGAGACGTAACTGCCCAGAGGGCAAGTGTACTCCTTCCAGTGGTCATCAGGGAAACTGAACGATCTGCGTGGAGGGGAGGACAGCGCAGATCCAGCAAGTAAGCCTCCCATCTTGGATGTGACTGATATTAATGATTATGACACTTTGTATTCCACTTACAGTGGCATTGTCCCGCCAAATAAAACACTGATTGCACAGGGCTTGCATAGGCTCTCAAATACTGATAGTTTATTCTACTCTGCAGTGACTACTAGTGGTGGACAAGTTCTTAAAGCATTAGTGGACAGTGGATCTATGGCGTGCACCATAAGTGAGACAGTTGATGAGAAAGTTAAAAATGACTGTTGGTACCCAGGATGATGCTTTTCCTCATTTGGCAACTTTGCTGTCCTATTCTGATGACTGTGGTGGCAGAGCAATGCCTCCAAGTTTTGGCACTGCAAAGCTTAAGAGACGCGTCACCTTGCAGCCCTTGTCTGAACATTTAGTGTGGGCTAAGCTGCCTGCTCCTGATGCCTCAGCGGTGGGAAGTGCTGTCATTATTGAACCCACTCAGTCTCGATCCAAACCTGCACAGATCCTAGTGGGGCGAGTTGTCACTTCCTTGTTTGGGGATGGTTGGGTCCCTGTTAAAGTGGTGAATCCCTCCGACAAGCCCCTCACTCTCAGGAGAAATGCTAAGGTTGCTGATGTGTCCCCCTGTCTTTCTGTGCAGGACTTACCTGAACCTGTTCAAATTCGATCCAGTACACAATACACACAGAACTCGTCGCCCGCACCGAGATCAGAAGCGGAGATGTCACAGCGCCTGTGTGATTTGGGCCTGCAGGACCTGGACCTCTCGTCCTGTGAAGTTTCCCCAGAATGGAGAGATAGGCTGCTGCGACTCATTGAGCAGTATAAGTCCATCTTTTCAAGGCACAAAATGGACTGCGGTGAGGCTGCTGACTTTGTCCACAGAATCCGCCTGGTGGATGACAAGCCCTTCAGACTGCCATACAGACGGGTCCCACCATGCCATTACGAGAAGCTTCGCACTGCCCTAGATGAGATGGAGGAGTCAGGGATAATCCGTAAGTCCCAGAGTGAATTCTCATCCCCCCTTGTCTTAGTTGTTAAGCCAAATGGTGACCTGCGCATATGCAATGACTTTAGATGGTTAAATGCAAGAACAGGTAAAGATGCGCATCCATTGCCTCATCAGTCAGACGCCCTCGCAGCACTTGGTGGGAATGTTTTTTTTTCTACAATGGATCTCACATCGGGGTTTTACAATGTCAGACTCCACGAGGACGACAAAAAATACACGGCATTCTCCTCCCCATTTGGCCTTCATGAATATAACAGGATGCCTCAAGGCCTGACAAATAGTCCTGCTACTTTTATGCGAATGATGATGTCCATTTTTGGTGATGAGAACTTCACAAGTTTGTTGTGTTATCTGGATTACCTTATGGTCTATGCCCCATCCGAACAGATGGCTCTTGAACGTCTGCAGATGGTTTTCTCACGACTTTCTGCCAACAACCTGAAGCTTGCACCAAAGGAATGCCACTTTCTTCAGCGGTCTGTGAAGTTCCTGGGACACATCATATGTGGTGAGGGTGTGAAAACAGACCCAAGTAAAGTGCAGGCTATAGACAATGTGCGGCAGGCAGACCTGATGGAGTCTGACGGGGGTGACACCATGTGCAAGGAAAATCAGATCCTTCCTGGGGATGGTTCTCTACTACCACCATTTTATCGAGCGGTGCTCTGCAAAAGCTAAGCCACTGTTTGATCTTGTGGCTGAACCAGCTGCGCTACGCAAGAGAGGTAGAGGCCGTAAGCCTAAATTTAAAAGGGGCCACGTGAAGCTGTCTCCGGCTGACTGGACTGATGAGTGCAGGGAAGCATTCAAGGCTCTAAAACATGAACTTGTGCATAGTGTCACATTAGCCCATCCAGATTTTACTGCGCCCTTTCTCCTTGCAGTTGATGCTTCCTTTGACGGCCTTGGAGCCGTCCTCTCACAGTTGCCCCCTGATGGTAGCATCGCCAGACCAGTGGCATTCGCCAGTAAGACCTTGTCACACTCTCAGCTAAACTATCCAGCGCATCGTTTGGAGTTTCTTGCTCTGAAATGGGCAGTCTGTGACAAGTTTAGCCATTGGCTGAAAGGGAGCCACTTCACAGTGTGGACGGACAATAACCCGCTGACATACATCTTAACCAAGCCTAGGTTAGATGCATGTGAGCAACGATGGGTTTCAAAGCTTGCAGCATACAGTTTTGAACTGAAGTATGTCCCTGGCACCAAAAATGTTGTCGCGGATGCATTGAGTAGAGAGCCATTTGTCCAGTCGTGCATACCCATATGGAAAAGATATATATAAATCTTATAAAGTTTTTATCTGTCTTGTATGAAACTTGTATGAAAAGCATACAAGAGTGGAAACACATATAAGATTCCTTGAAAATTATATAATGAAACTTGTATGTTTTGTATACTTACTAAAAAAATATATGAAAGTAATGAGAAGGTGGCCACTTTCATGAGTAAATCATGTAAGCCTTATATGATTTATATATGATTTACTCATGAAAGTGGCCACTTTCATGAGCAAATCATATATGTTTTTACTATTTATTTTCCATATGGGTAGGCCACAGGCTAGTCACTGAACCTTATGCTGCCCTATTGAACCAAATGCACGGTCTGGTGGATGGGACTGTGCAGGATATGTTTCGGTGTGCTGCAAACTGCCAGTTGGTTGTGGATCAGTCTGAGGAAGGAGCTACAACTATCCTAGCTAACCCTCAAGGTTCTCTCTCGTCACAGGATGTTTCTGCTGTGTTGGCTGCGCATGACACTGGTGGTATCAGCCATGTGAGAGGTGTGGGATCTGATATCCCTCAGGTCCCAACTATTGCCCGTCCTGCCTGTACGCCGAGAAGTGAACTCGCTAACCTGCAGGAACAAGATGAGGTTTTGGGCAGAGTTTCCTTTTATGTCCGGCGTCACAAGAGGCCCACCAGGCGTGAACGTGCTGGCGAGTCCCATGGTGTAATGAAATTACTCAGACATTGGTCCAGGCTCTTGATTAAAGATGGTATGTTGTATAAGGTGAAGAAAGACAGGAACATGAACATGACGATTTACCAGTTTGTTGTCCCAGACACTCTGAAGACTGAAGTTCTCCGAGGCATCCATGATACGGCGGGTCATCAGGGCCAAGTCCGCACCCTGTCTCTTGCAAGGCAGAGATTCTTTTGGACAGGGATGGAGCGTGACATCATCAATCATGTCAAAAGCTGTTTTCGTTGTGTGGTTGGGAAAACCCCGGAGCCGAATGACCGTGCCACACTGGAGAGCATTTGTACCACTGAACCGATGGAGCTAGTCTGCATCGACTTCTGGACTGCTGAACAGACTGACAAGAAGTGCGTTGATGTTTTGGTTGTCACAGACCATTTTTCCAAATTAGCGCATGCATTCCCTTGTAAGAATCAGTCTGCCAAGCAGGTTGCTCGCCGCCTGTGGAATGACTTTTTCTGTTTGTACGGCTTTCCCAGACGTATACACTCTGATCAAGGAGCCAACTTTGAGAGTCAACTCATTAAGGAGCTCCTGGACATGGCTGGCATCCAGAAATCACACACCACTCCTTACCACCCAATGGGGAATGGTATTGTCGAGCGATACAACAGGACCTTGGGAAACATGATACGGGCTTTGCCCCCTCAATCCAAAGCCAGGTGGCCGCAAATGCTTCAGATGTTGACGTTCTGCTACAATTGCACTGAACATGAAACAACAGGTTTCGCACCTTTTTTTCTCGTATTTGGGAGAATTCCTCGTCTGCCTGTTGATGTTGTTTTCCAGCATGTTCTCCCTGATGGTGCCGTTGTTGACCACGGTGAATTTGTTGCCCATTTGAAGCGTGACCTATCTGAGGCTGCCCGCATTGCCAGGCAGAACAGCCGTATTGCCCAGGCTCGCCAGGCGAAGAATTATGACCGCAAGGCTAAGGGTGCGCCCCTCTCAGTCGGTGACAGAGTCTTGCTTGCTAATCGTGGTGAGAGAGGAAAGAGGAAGATCGTTGACAAATGGGAATCCACAGTTTTTGAGGTGGCGTCTGTGAAACCTGACATCAATGTGTACCACATCAGAGACCCTGTGACACTCAGGGAAAAAGTTGTTCACCGAAACCTACTACTTCCTGTGAGTTTCATTCCTGCAGGAAACGAGTGGGTACCAGTGTCAACCTGCCCCTCGGTTGCGGATAGTGGACAGGGTGAACCAGAACTTCCAGGTGATGTGCAGGATGGTGAGACGAAGACAGTTCGCTGGCTCATGCAGATGGACCAAGCAAGTGACAGGGACTCTGCGGTTGGTCAACCTGGTTGTTCTTTTGGTGTGGCTTTCAGCGTCCCAACCTCTGAGGCAGAATCGACTGTGGCCCCGCCTGCTGTGTGTGACCCGTTGGTTTCCCGGTTGCCCTCCCCTGCCCCCTCTATTGAATCTGTTGTGTCCCGGAGTGCCTCCTCGCAGCTTCTGGCGGGAGATGCTCCACATGTCCTTTCCCCTGATCTTGTGACTGACACACGACTGAGTACAGAGGACCGTGTAGTGCGTACACAGCCACCACCTCTTTGTACTAGATCAGGTAGACCTGTGAAGCCTCCAACACGTCTCATTTGTGAGATCAATGAACAACAGGTTGATGATTCAGTGTCGACAGTTGACTCCTTGTTTTCATTTGTGCGAAATATGTTTTCAGGATAGATTACTAGCCGTTTTGCAAATGTGCTGTTACTCAGAACGTTTTGGGTAATACCTGCGTGGAGCAATGTTCACATCATGGGAGGTGTATACGGCATCTTTCATATCTGGGTTGGCAGGGGAATTGGCCGCTCTCTTGTTTGCCTTATTCCATATGGAAAGTTTTTTTAACTGACTTGAACTATATTGTGCTCCCACGGTCACACTGTTATGTGTTATGCATTGGAAGTTTCTGTTTTTCTGTTGTCATGCCCCAATTTAGCAGGATTTAGGAGGGGTGTGTGTAACATAGTTAAATAGAGTTGAAGTTAAATCCCGCTAAATGGGACATTGGCGCCACCTACTGTTGAAAAAGTCACCCTGCAATATTCACAAAGGGCAAGGGATTCTGGGTAATCCTCAGAATAATGGAGGATTCCTGCGAGGTAAGGAATGCGCAAATGTCGTGGGGAGGGAAAATCATATCGCAGGCTGTTAAAGTAATACAGTCTGACCCGATTATTTTTGTTGTTTATACATCATTTGTTGCGGGTCATTTCTCCAGTCTTTATGTCGAACTGAGTGCACGTTTATGTGAGATTTCTTTATTGGGAGGAGAGGAAACAAAATGGGAGCATAGTTAGCTAACTCTGTTGTTGCTTTCCCATTTAGATTTTGTGCTGATTGCCCACGACATTAAAAAGAGAGCATTCTAACCATTGCCTTTTTGTTGTGAATGCAGGTATGTGACTGTGCCACACTGTTTAGAGAATTTACATTGTTTCATGTACAGCTTTAAAATATATTTCTATATTCCTTTCATTTGGGAAACTTAACATGCAATGTTAATGGTGTTGAAGTTTTTCTATTTTGGTTGTATAAATTTACCACTATACGATCACACTGCAAGTGGAAATGTAATCCAGAGAATAATGGAGGATTCCTGCAAGATTTTGTGCTGATTGCCCACGACATTAAAAAGAGAGCATTCTAACCATTGCCTTTTTGTTGTGAATGCAGACCAGAGAAGACACTACACAGAGGTCACACAGGCTGGTTAGGTGCATGTGGTTATCTTTACCTAAATGAGTTCACTTTGTGGCTGCCAGGTTGGGCAGAAGTACCTGTCCCCTGTTAGGCTTAGCAAGGTTCTCCAGGAGTTTCTCCATGGGTAGAGCTTCTAGCTCCTCCAGCACATCTGTGGCCGTGCAGGCTGCCACTTTCTTGGTTGCTCTTTTTACCCCACTGGTTGTGAGTGTCTAAATACCCCCACTAGCTCGCTTTGGCTGCAGTTAACTTGGGAGGAAGGGGTGGGTGTCCCATGACTAGATGAAAAACAATTATCTGGGATACATAAATATAATAACACATGCATATATGTGTTCCAGTTATACTGTTACTGTGTGAGAAAGTGGATGAGCTGCAATGGTCTCCATTTGTCCCATATGTGTTTACTTCTTCTTTTGCATATTAAACACATTATTCTGTTTCTATGTATTTGCTATGATTTGCTATTTGTTAAGTAACATTGCTTCACTCACTATGCCGGGTTTGTGTGTGGAAGCATTCAGTTGCTGGCAAATCAAACATTCTGCAAATGAAGCTGAATACTCAGTTACATGTTTCTTTACATTTTATTATGTTACAGATTAAGTCATTTGTTCATACTTTGTTTGTCTTTTCAGTCTTCATGAGGGTCAGGTGTGGGAAACGCCCGCCCGGCATTTCCTCATTTTAAAGTCCTGCTGATGTCACACATGACATCAGCAGGTCAAACCAAGTGGAGGGGTTTGTTTGTCCATAGAGATGCTTCCTTTTGTTTTGTTTTAAGGTTTAAATGGATTTGTTGAATGTGTTTCTTTTCATCAATACTGCCATTTAGTTGTGTAAATGTGCATGTTAGAAGTGTGAAGAGGTTTTGTGTTTAGAAATGTATAGAAACCAATCATTTACTGACAGCATGTCTGATGGAAATAAGTGCAGATTATGTATGAAGTCTAACTGCACACAGTAACTGTGTTACAATAAGGACTTAACAGCGCCCTCTGCTGGAGTGTTTCAGTACTGCGTTAACTAGAATACACCACCTCCTCCTCACACCACCTGCTACAGCTCTACTCTTCTATGACTACAGTCATCCACAGCACTGATGTGAGGTCACATGGTTCATATGTAAGGAGCACAGCTGACCTCAGGTCAGTTTAATGACTGTGAGCAGCAGCTGTGTTATTGTCACTGTGACAGGGAGACACTCTCAGACACAGCGCTCATGTCAGCTTGTTCTCATGCAGGAGGATCAGGAGCTCCATGTTTGTCTTTCTGTTTGAATCATGATGTGTTTGTGCCATCAGAGTCTGTCATGAGTACTCAGGGTTTCACAGCAGCTCTTCTGGATGCTGACGAGGACTCCAACCTCATGTTTCACCTCTCTGAGCTTCTGATGTCTGTGAACACTCGTGTTTCTTCTCTGGGCTCATCTGGACAAAAACACCTTTCTGTGTTTGGCTGCAGCCTCATTCTGACTGACAGGAAGTGTGTTATCCATGAGCTGCACTTCTGTGAGGAAGTTTCCTGCTGTGTTTCCTGTCTGTGGACAAACACGAGTGTTCCAGCTGAGGACTTGGTTCCTTCCACCTGTCCATACAGGACATCACGCTGTCTTTTCTCTGTAAATGCAGCTCCAGGTCCTTCCACGTGCTGCTCTGTATTTGTGCAGTTTGTAGTGTGTCCTGGGAAACGTAGCACACATGGTGTTCTTCTGCTGTTTCCTCCTTTCACTGAGTGTGAAACACTGACGCTGTGCTGTTGTTCACAGAGGGGAGCTGATTCTAGCTGCAGCTGGACTCTGTCATCTAACTGAATGTGTTGGTGCTGATCACGGGGCTCTGAGGGGGGAGCAGCAGGAGGACTCTGGATGCTGACGTCAGTGTATCTGTGGAAGCTCCCACAGCGTGTCTGTCATTTCAATATTGTGCTGTATATTGTATCTATGCAAAGATGAACAGACTGTGTGTTCACTGGTCTCTGTGCTGCAGCTCTGATGTCATCATCACTCCCTCCTCCACCCTCAGCAGTCCCAGCATGCTGCTGTGGTGCACCCCACCCTCACTCTACACCTGAGCCACAGACCACACCCTCCACCTCAATATACACCACAGTTTTCTCTGCTGTGGAAATGAGATCAGGAGGAAATCATGATTATTATTATTTAATAAACGCTCACATTAATGTGGGCTTATTTGTTTCATATTAGAAACATTAGTTGAGTGTTTTTAGTATAAAATGGTGTAAAGTCCCTCTTTTTGCTCCTCCCCTCACCTGTGGCTGACGGTGCTGTTACCGTGGTGACAGCTTGGATGTGTTTCAGTCCTGCCTGGTTATCACTGCAGGAATCTTTCACATTTATTACAGGTAATAACTCTGATTTTTCTGTGTATTATGAACCAAATGTATCCTGATACACACAGAGATGGATGAGCAGAGGTCACATGATGAAAGAACAAACATGGAGTCTTTGATTTATTTAGATATTTATTGATGAATGCAAACAAACCTGACACTGAACCATCGTCCAGCAGAACAAACCTGATCACATGACCTGCTGACCCAAACAGTGCAAAGCTCCATGGCAACAACAACAAACAGCCTCACATATGTTAA
>NW_024387313.1:0-102500 GCF_900408965.1 Simochromis diagramma
ACTTGTCCCTTAATAAAGCCTATTTGATCTTAATTGATAATGTCTTTCATAAGGTGTTCATATCTTTGAGGTATACACTTTATATACATCTACTACAAGCCAGTTGGAACACCTGGTTCTGAACACCACAAAGACAAAAGGTGATCATGGTCTTTCAGAAAAACAGAGCTGACCCACCTTACCACTGGGTCTTTAGTGAAGAGACGGGTCACTAAATGATGACTGTGTGGAGAGAGTTCAGGGTTTCGCATCCCTGGGCACCATGATGTCTATCGACATCTCCTGGACTGTAAACACAGCTACCATCATCAGTGCAGACGCTGCTGTGCCTTCCTGTCTGAGAAACCTGCAGGACACCGGCCCTCAAGGCCTGGAGTTCGACACCCCTGGTGCAGAAGGTCATTAGCTGCCCTCTATTAATACATTAATACATCCTGCTGCCTCAGTAGAGCTGAGGCAATCACAAGAGACTCCACCCTTCTTCCATCTCACCTGTGTGACCTGCTGCCCTCAGGGAGACGCTACAGGTCAATTCAAACCAGGATTAACAGACCCGGAAACAGTTTGCTTCTGCCAGCCATCAATGCTGACCACGTCCCTGCACCACCCGAACTCACACATCAGCACCCCTACCACACATATAAATATCACATACACACTGCAACACACAATCACAAATAAACATCACCACCACCGCACAAGACGTTACCATTGCACATCTGTATAAACCATGTACATTTGGAAAGTTGGTATTTTTAGATTTGTTTTTACTGTTAGTTGTTGTGCTTCTAATTTCATTTAACACTGGATGCTTAATGACAATAAAAAGCTTGCTGGTAGATTGTTACTTGTGTGTGTGGATTGGATGGGTTGTTTTTGACATCTGGTAAAAATTCTATGTCAACAGCACTTACATGAATATATTTACTTAGAAAACTGGTGAGGAGTTGAATATGCATTTTACCCCCTTTTTTATTGCTAAGCAAGTAAAATTGACAGATATTTTGCAGATAGAAACTTACACAGCTTATTTTCGCTAAAACATCAGTTGCTCCCTCATTGGGTGTGAGTTTCAACTGATGAAACTAACTGAAAATTGTTTATTTTCTTACTACTTGAGGGGGGAAATGGCAGTATGTGGCTCTGGTTAAATTGAACAGCTTTGCAAAGCAGTGAAACATAAATTCTGAGACCTTTGACAGGCTTTATGTTTATTTGAAATTGATTTAAATAGTCATTATCTGTATGACTCCCTGTAAACAGGCCCTGCTAATTGAAGCCAGTTATTTCCATAAATGTAAGGGAAAAATGAGTGGTGCTTGATGTTTGCATTTGTTTTTATCTCAGCAAGGCAAACAAACATCGAAACGTGTATTTTATCACACTATACCTTAGCTTACCGATATACTTAAAACAGATCAGGACTGCTGGTCAGCTTTTCTTGGTGGCTTTCCTATGGCCTTTTACCACAAACCCTGGGGCCTTTACACCAGCATGGCATTATATGAACAGTGCTTTCCTCCATATATGGTAAACACCAGGAAAAGTAGTAGCTTGTAAATGATGTCTGTAATCTGAAGCCTTTTTTATTTTCACTGGCAGACCCCTGTGCTCTCAATAAGCATCCTGTCATTATGGTTATGCTACCCACACTTAGTGTTGTCCATCTCTTCTTTTGTGCCGTTATTTTCACTTTACTTTTTCAGAATTACAATATTAAGAAATGTTTTGTTATTGGTTTCTCTCAGGTTGCATGATTCATTACAAACAGCTTGAAATGAAGTGAAAGTGTGTCAAGAACAAAATATTTTAGAAACATATGTCATTCTGTCACTGGCAATACTACAGTCCCAATCAAGACCACTTGAAAAATGGCAAAAAAAATCATATTTTGCATGTTTGGATTTTACCAAGGTTCCAAGTAGAACTTCAGCATGCAACGAGAAAAAATGGGAGTGAGACAAAACATTTTTTGAGCATGCAATTTACTGAAAACTGAAACAGGACCACATTCCTTGTTGCCATTTTTCAAGTGGTCTTAAACTTTTGATCGGCACTGTATTTTCACACACTTTGATACCAAGTTACAGGGAACGAGAAAAGAAAGGAGAGCATAGAGTCAAAGACCCAACTAAAGCTACTGGAGAAATTTAGTGACATACACCAGTGCTGTATAAACACATGGAAAGTAAAGAGTGGAGTGGAGAAGTGCTCATTGCATCATGGGAAGTCCCGCCGAAGCTTGAGCCTATCGCAGCATAACAGACGACTGGACCAGGGTGAACTGGGATCAGTAAAGTTTGAAGTCTAACTTTGAAAGTAGTTAGTGTCTATCTCCTGAAATCAAACTGGTATAATGGTTCCACAGGAGGGGGATTGGCTCCCAGTTTACTTGTAGGAACTGTAGGAACCACAGTTCACTGCCTGCAGTCTGAGAGTGAAGTACTTTGTTTAGATGCTTTGGTCCTACGAGATCTTTAAGCTATATAACGAAGGCTGATTATTCAAGTATTCAGATTACAGAGCATATAGTGTGCTCAACTCCAAAACCCCAAAGAGTATAAAGGCCAGTGTTAAGGAATATAAAAAAGGCTGAAGGCTTTTCAGGGAGTTTTTAGAGCACCAAGAGTACGATACTAATGCATTACAATAGTCCAGTCTTGCAGGGATGAGGGAACATATCAACTTGCTTCACACTGACATGGGACGTTTCTAATTATTATCATTTTGATTAGGTGAAAGAAAGCGGTGCTACATATTTGTTGAAAAAACACTCTGCAGGACACACCCTGGTCAAAAATTACTGAACGATTCCTCCCACTGTTACTGGAGGCCCAGACCATGTTGTTGATGATTAGTAAAGATTTTCAAGCAAACGCTTCCCTTTTACATTACGGAGTATTCATGTGTAAACTATTAGGGTGAAAAATGAATGTTTCTTTTTGTAATATGGCTGTAACGTGACAAAATGTGGAACAACTGAAGTGCTTTAAGTTTACTGTCAGAGGCCATAAGATCATATGTAACATTCACTGGTGTTGTGCTGTGATCCACTCTAAATAGTGACTGAAACTTTGTTTGTCATTCCGGCGCAAATTACTGTCTAGTTGTGTTACAACAACTATTAGGAAAACCTTTGAAATAAAAGGGTTAGAAATCAGCTTATAATTGGTTAACACGTCTAGATCAAATAAGTAATGGTTTAATTACAGCCACCATAAAAGCCTGTGGCATGTAGCCAGTTAACAGGGATAACCGACCATATTTAAATTTGAAACATTAGTTAATGGTGAGGTTAGTTCAGAGAGAGTGTAGCTATACTTAATGATATGTCTGTGGGAAGACCGTGATTAGTAAAAAATTATTACTTTTTTTGGCAAGAATTTAATGCTTGATTATGGCAAAAATGATAATCACGATTATTTTCACTGAAAGTGAGATCTCGATTATTTGACGATATTTATTTAACAATAACAAGGTATTGAATAATGACTTTAAAGATTGTCAAAAAATAATATAAAATAGTGCAAATACTGATAACAGTGCAAATGTTTGCAATATAAACATAAATGAAAAATGTAAACATCTATGTTTAGTGAACTTTGCAGTGTTGCTCTGTGGTGCAGCTACGACACCGTAGCAAAGTTTACACACTGTGTCTACTTGATCCACGTCTGACTCCGTGAACCCATAATGCTTCCACACCACTGAAGTTTTTTTACCTCTCTTTTCAACCAACGGCAGTCACTCCAAATAACTTCTGCTTAGCTTTCCGAGCTTCCCTCGGGTCCTCTTAATCAGCGGTCCCCAACCCCCGGGCCTCGGACCGGTACCGGTCCGTGAGTCGTTTGGTACCGGGCCGCGAGAGTTGAGGCTCAGGTGTGAAATGTATAGTTTTCAGGGTTTTTATCGGTTTTCAGCGTTATTTTGTTATTGTTTTTATCGTTTACTCGGTTTTCCTTGGTCTTTTCACGTGTGTTATGAGTAAATTTTCTTTTTTTCGGTACCGGTACTAGTTTTATTTTGTTGTATTTATCCGCGACACCTTAAAGGCCGGTCCGTGAAAATATTGTCGGGCATAAACCGGTCCGTGGCGCAAAAAAGGTTGGGGACCGCTGCTCTTAATTGTTGTGACACGTGTTCGAAATGCAGAGAGGTGCGCTCAATTTGCCACACGGAGCAGCGCGAGAGTAAAGCACGAGGGAGGGGCTAATAATCGGCTCAGTCATTTTTAATGATCGTTGAAAGCCCAGATCATAATCGTGATTAAAATTCGATTAATTGAGCAGCCCTATAAGACATTAAAGATTTTTTTGTCACCTGACTGTGCTGATCATCTTCTCTTTGATGGTTTTCCTCAGATGGTCAGGTGATTCCACTGGTGGAGTTGTCAGCAAAACAGGTCGCCTTTCACATCCCATTTGAAGTGGTAGAGAAGGTCTATCCTCCTGTCCCAGAACAGCTCCAGCTTCGCATTGCCTACTGGAGCTTCCCTGAGAATGAAGAGGACATTAGGTGAGGATTTGTTTTTTAAACCCTTTATTTGCCTTAGCTAAAAACCATAAATGCATTAATTCCTCTTAATTGGGAAATTTCAAATATTACTTTGTTACGGAGACTGTTGGACCAAGGCTGTGGGGAAAAAGCATGCTGCATCAAAAAGAAATGAAATGAAATGAGAAATGAACATTCATCAATGTATTTACATGTAATATAGTATAGTAATAGTTTCTATTTATATATTGTATCGCTAACCATTAAGTTAGCAGTATATTCTGCTAATCAGAATCAGAATCAGAATGGGGTTTATTGCCAAATGTTGAGCAGGTTTACAACATTAGGAAATTGCTGCGGTGCTTCAGTGCAAACATGGTGTCATAAATAACACTTAAATAGACATGGAGAAAATAAAAGTAGGGATAAGAATTAAAAGTGCTACGTTGAAAGATATATACATGAGTGCAGGTGGTGATCAGTGCCAAACATGGAATGATACAGTGAACACAGCGTAGGGTCATGTGTTAGTGGTGGGGATAGTCATATGGTTATTGTTCATGTGTCCAACAGCAGAGGGGAAGAAACTGTTCTTATGGCGAGAGGTTCTGGTGCGAATGGACCGGAGCCTCCTGCCTGAGGGGAGCAGGTCAAACAGACTGTGACCAGGGTGAGAAGGGTCAGCTGAGATCCGAGCTGCACGCCGCAATGTCCTGGAGGTGTACAGGTCCTGCAAAGATGGGAGTCTGCAGCCAATCACCTTCTCAGCAGAGCGCACAACACGCTGCAGTCTCTGTTTGTCCCTGATAGTGGCTCCAGCGTACCACACGGTGATGGAGGAGGTGAGGATGGACTCGATGATTGCGGTGTAGAACTGCATCATCGTCCGTGTTGGCAGGTTGAATTTCTTCAGCTGCCTCAGGAAGTACATCCTCTGCTGGGCTTTCTTGATGACGGAGGTGATGGTGGGCTCCCACTTCAGGTCCTGGGTGATGGTGGTACCCAGGAAGCGGAATGAGTCCACAGAGGTGATGGGGGTGTCAGTCAGGATGATGGGGGGGAGTGGGGCTGTGTGCTTCCTGAAGTCCACAATAATCTCCACTGTCTTCTGGGCATTCAGCACCAGGTTGTTGTGGCTGCACCAGGACACCAGACGTTCAACCTCCCTCCTGTAGGCAGACTCGTCCCCGTCCGAGATGAGTCCGATAACGGTGGTGTCATCTGCAAACTTGATTAGCTTGACAGACTGGTGGGTGGAGGTGCAGCAGTTGGTGTACAGGGAGAAGAGCAGAGGAGAAAGAACACAGCCCTGAGGGGAGCCGGTGCTGATGGTCCGGGAGTCCGAGACATTCTTTCCCAGCCTCACATGCTGCTTCCTGTCCGTCAGGAAGTCAGTGATCCACCGGCAGATGGGATCAGGCACATTCATCTGGGAAAGCTTGTCTCGGAGATGGTCTGGAAGGATGGTGTTGAAGGCAGAGCTGAAGTCCACAAACAGGATCCTGGCGTAGGTTCCTGGGGAGTCCAGATGCTGCAGGATGAAGTGTAGGGCCATGTTGATGGCGTCATCTACAGACCTGTTGGCTCTATATGCAAACTGCAGGGGGTCCAGGAGGTGGGCCGTGAGGGTCCTGAGATGGGAGAGAACTAGGCGCTCAAAGGACTTCATGACCACAGATGTCAGAGCCACGGGTCTGTAGTCATTTAGTCCAGTGATCCTAGGTTTCTTGGGGACAGGGATTATGGTGGAGGACTTGAAGCAGGCAGGCACATGACATGCCTGCAGTGAGGAGTTGAAAATGCCAGAAAACACTGGGGCCAGCTCGTTTGCACAGTGTCTGAGGGTGGCAGGAGACACACCGTCTGGGCCGGGAGCTTTCCGAGCATTCAGGTTCTTAAACTGCTTCCTCACATCTGCTTCATGAATATGAAGAGTTGTGGTGGGAGGAGGTGGTGTGAAATCCTCTTTTGTGTGGGGTGAGGAGGGGGGTGTTGTAGGTGAACGGTTTGAAGGTGGTGATGGCTCTATGGAGGGGGGAGAGGTGGGGGAATTAGTGTCCAAAGTGTCTCTATTGTTGGGGCCGTTGGAGGTGTGAAGGCTGCCTGATGGCTCGTCAAAACGACAGTAGAAGTCGTTAAGGGTGTTGGCCAAGAGCAAGTCATCAGTGGAGTGGGGGGTTTTAGGCTTGTAGTTTGTGATATTCCTAAAACCTTTCCACACAGAGGCCAAGTCATTCTCTGAGATCTGCTGCTGCATCTTCTCAGAGTGCTGATGTTTAGCAATGTCCACTTCTTTAGTGAACCTGTACTTGGCCTCTCTGTAGCAGTCCCTGTCTCCGCTTCTGAACGCCTTTCTCTTTTCCAGCCACAGCTTTTTGAGTTTAGGAGTAAACCAGGGTTTGTCATTGTTATAACTCACCCTGGTGCGTGATGGCACAATGCTGTCCTCGCAGAAGTGGATATAGGAGGTGACAGTGTCCGTAAACTCGTCCAAGCTGTTAGAAGCAGCCTTCATTGTGTCCCAGTCTGTAGACTCCAAACACGTGCGAAGCTCCTCCACAGCCTCGTTGCTCCACAGTTTTTTAGTCCTCACGACAGGTTTGGAGAGCTTCAGCCTCTGTCTGTACGCGGGGATTAGGTGGATCATGACGTGGTCAGAAAGTCCGAGTGAAGCGCGCGGCACCGCGCGATAGGCCCCGCTGATTGTGCTGTAACAGTGGTCCAATGTCCTCTCCTCTCTGGTCGGGCATTTAATATACTGCTTGTATTTTGGAAGCTCATGGCTCAGATTGGCTTTGTTAAAGTCCCCAAGAGCAATGATGAGAGAGTCCGGGAATGTCCGCTCCGTGTGGAGAATCTGCTCCGCGAGTGCGCACTGAGCTGCCTGCGCATCTGCGTCTGGCGGGATGTAAACAGCGGCCAGGATGAATGAAGCAAACTCCCGCGGAGAATAAAACGGTTTGCAGTGGATAAAAAGATATTCCAGAGAGGAAGAGCAGTGCTGAGCAATCACTGTCACATCTGTGCACCAGCCACTATTGATGTAGAAGCAGAGACCTCCACCTTTGGACTTACCGGAGAGAGCGGCCTGCCGGTCCGCGCGCAGCAGATGGAAGCCCTCCAGTTTGAGCGCGCAGTCTGGGATGTTCTCACTGAGCCACGACTCCGTAAAACATAAGACACAGGAGGAGGCAAAGTCTCTGTTCATGCTTCTCATCAGGGCAAGTTCGTCGACCTTATTCCCGAGTGAGCGTACATTAGAAAGGAAGATCCCAGGAAGAGCAGTTCGCAGTCCGCGTCTCCTCAAACGCACGAGTGCGCCGGCTCGCTTCCCTCTCTTTCGGCGTCTCGCTTTCCTGGTCAGAGTCAGCAGTAAATCTGCCGCAGATGCGACAAATATTGGAAATAAATCCACAGGCGTTGTAGTCCTGTAGTTAAGGAGCTCTTCTCTGGTGTACGAATATCCAGAGGAGTGCCCAGACACAGAAGAAATGCACAAAAACAAAACAAAAGTAACGCACTGAAGCACCAGGGCGACCATCCGCGGCGCCATCTTGGTTCAAAATGAGATAAACCCAGATGAAATCAAAGATTGTGTCACATGTAACAGTTGGGGTTTCTGTTTGTTTATTCATAAAAACACAAACATGAAATATAAAAAAAAAAGATGCAACGTGCCCAAACCTTTGCAGATAAGTGTAGATATATTCAGCCTTCTCTCTCTCTCCATTACTGGTTGTTGGTTACTGGTGGACAGTAACAAATTTTCTTAGTGTGCCCACCACTACAACGGATTTGAAATCCAAAAAGGGGTCAACCTTGGGTTGAAAATATTGCATTTAACATTTAGGTAAAGTAAAATAGATAACTGCAAAATTAATCCAGAAAATTCAATCTCCTGTTTTTTGTTTCCTGTTTGTTTCCAAACAGGAAACAAAACTATTTTTGCACAGAAAAAAGTATTGAAATAAACAAAATCGAGACTGGATGAAAGGAAAGGCGTCCATGGCTGTCTGGTTGACTGATGTTTATTGGCGATGTGACTGCTAATAAAAGTAACAGGATGATTTTTTTTTTTTTAACTATCTAGGCTATGCTGACTTTGACTCTGCTTTGACTCTTTGACTTTGGTTTCATACTGCTGCAGATTATATTCCTGCCTTGCTAATGGGAGTCCAGATGAATTCCAGCGTGGAGAACAACTCTATAGGATCAGAGCTGTCAAAGACCCTTTGCAAATTGGTAAGTAGAGTAATCCTTTACATAAGAATGAGTACTCTTATGGAAAACATTTCTCTGGTGTTCTAACTTTGGTATATCACACTATATTCTTCTACAATCACCAAGCTTAGAATAACACCATGTGCAGGTTACAGTAAATCATGTGATTCAAAGGTACTCCATTTACCTCCATTATTTCTACAAGTCTGCTATTAGTATAATCCTGTTTTCAGAATGCTGGGTATGTGTAATATCTAAACCCAATTTCCAACTTTTAACTGCAAATCTTCCAAATACCACATTAAATGGTGAGATTTTGGTTTGTTTGTTTTGTTGTTTTCACCTATATAGGGCCTTTTAAGTTGTTTCTCTACAAAGCCATTCGCTGTGCACACGCATCCAACTTTTAATGACAAATACTTTTGATATGTATTATGCAGAATGGGTTAAGGTGCTGGTCGGCTAACGGTGGTTAGCACTGTTGCCTCAAAACAAGAAGGTCCTGAGTTCAATTGCAGCATCAGGCCGGGGTCTTTCTGTGTGGAGTTTGCATGCTCTCCCATGTTTGCGTGGGTTCTCTCTGGGTACTCCGGCTTGCTCCCACAGTCCAAAGACATGCAGTTAGTGGGGATACGTTAATTGGAAACACTAAATTGCCCATAGGTGTGAATGCTATATGACTTGGTCTGAATTTGTTTGAGGCACCTTCTCCTTTATTACTAGTAGGGCTTTGTACAAATGTGTTGTGTGATGACATGGATTATAAAATGGAAAAACCTCAAACAATGCCTGCGTTTTGTTTTTTTGTGGGAGAGAATATTTTGGTCTGGAATTTAATCATTGTAAGATTGCAAACCACCTTTTGCACAAAAGAGCTATATTAAATAAAAGACCAAGCAATATCAAAACCAAAACCATTCTGTCAGACACTAAAATATAATTTCCAATCAAAGAAATGCACTTGCTTCCATTTCCAACTCATTGTTGTCTTTGCTGATTTTGTTTTTTCTGTTTTCATTTACAAGGCTTTCATCTCAGTGCTACAGTAGTCTCCACTCAGTCCAGTCAGTCTAAAGGAGCCTACAATGTGGCGGTCATGTTTGATCGCTGTCGCATCACCTCCTGCAGCTGTACCTGTGGTGCAGGAGCCAAGTGGTGTGCCCATGTGGTGGCACTCTGTCTCTTCAGGATCCACAATGTAAGTTTTTGTTAATATTCAGGTATTTAAGGGGTAAACCACTAACTTTGTGGTTGGAACACATACTGAATTCATGTGCATGCGTAAAGCAGCAGATCTGTAGTTTGAATCCTGACACTACACTGTCTCTGTCTCTCTGTATTTCCTGTCTTTCTCTTTGTTTTTCCTTAAAAAAAGAAGAAAATATAAAGGAATTCTTGTGAAATGATGGTAGGAAAAAATTAAACAAGATGAATACACTTAGCTTTTTGATGATGGACATATCCTGGAAAACCTCTCGTCTTAAAAGACCAGTCATCTTAAAAAATATTCCTCCGCATGTCATCTGTTTACTTGAAAACAGTGATCCATTCTGCCGTTCCAGGGAATTTGTTGTTTTTTGATTATGATCATTTTTTGTGGGTTTGTGTTTCTAATTGTCATTTTACCTGCCCAAGAACTTCTGATGGAAATATATAAGTGTTTGTGATAACGGACCATTAGTCTTTCACATTACTGATTTGAAAGAATTTGCCCACGTTTCTTTGCAGTTGTTTTAATTCAGCCGCAAAGGAAGATTTTCATCTTACTGTGTAAACCAAATGAGTTTGAATTTCAGGGCGTGAACTGATGGCTGAATATTCTCCTTCAGGAAGGATGCAAATACACCAGCATTTAGCTTCTTGGGACGGCTACTGACTAAAGGACCTATTAATGCAATGCCATTCCTCTGTATTTTCCTACATTTGATCTGTTTACTTCTTTCTGTTTACAATCCCCCTTAAAAATACCTAAATAAATATGGTGTGTGTGTGTGTCTGTGTGTGCGTAGGCATCAGCAGTGTGTCTTAGGGCTCCAGTTTCTGAGTCTTTGTCCAGACTGCAGAGAGACCAGCTTCAAAAGTTTGCCCAGTACCTCATCAGTGAGCTGCCTCAGCAGGTATCTTAAGCTATTTATGACCTCTATAAACCAAATGATTAAAGAAAATGCATTCATTCAGTTATTTCTCTCCAGATCCTGCCTACAGCCCAGCGACTCCTGGATGAGTTGCTATCCTCACAGTCCACTGCCATCAACACTGTGTGTGGAGCTCCAGGTTCAGTATCAGATTGCTAAACAAACAGCATTTGAAAAATCTGAGGCTGCATCACATAAACTTTGTGATGTCTTTAAGTTTCTTGAAGACATTTCGCCTCTCATCCGAGAAGCTTCTTCAGTTCTAAGAGCAATTGGTTGGGAGAAGCCAGAAGGGAAAAAGAAGGAACATACACATGTAAAGAAAGCTCTTAAAAAGCTGTCTTAGAAAGCTCTGGGGTTATCCTAATTGAGCTTTCATTAAATCAGTAAAGATGCACAGAAAAGAAGATCAGACACCAACTAGGGAGGATCAGAAGGACAAACGGAACAACATTGTCATCCCTTATGGAGCAGGTTTATCAGAGAAACTCAGAAAAGACTTTTCCAAACACGACATCCCAAAATAGAATAGAATTCAACACAACATTCAAAATACTTCAGACCCAGCCACACAGGAGCCACCTTGACAGGACAAGACTCTGCTGTCCATCTGCATCTAAAGGACATCGCTCTTTAGAGGATGCTAATGTCCACTTTTTGGACAGAGAAGACAGATGGTTTGAAAGAGTAGCCATCACATCTCGGGTCATTTGGTCTCAGTAAGTCACAGGATAGGGTAGGACAAGGTCTCACACCCAAAACCTTGGCTGATTGTGAACCACACCTGTTTTCATACCTTGGCTCATGTGATTAGGCAGAGGAAAAATAGGGGGTCCACAACATTCTTAGGGACACTCCCAATATGGTTTAAAAATCTGTGACTCTCCACCAATTGGTCTTAGAAGTGAAAAAAGCTTCTCAGATGAGAGGTGAAACATTTTCAAGAAACTTAAAGAAGTCCAGACGCTTTTCTTTCCAAGCTCCTTAGACTATTCTTGGAGAAATGAAAGCATTTCTATAAAATCACTACTGTTCCACATTTTCTTTTCATGGGTGTTACGTCCCCACTTAAAAGTCTAGGCGATGAGGGTGGGGGACAGTAACAGTTAGATCCAGGTGGAATGAAAAGAACGCCAGGCAGAGGTATTTAATATAAAATAGATCTTTATTGTAGGCAAACACCTCAATAATCATATAAATGGCAACAACAAAAGGAGACAGCACCGCTGCTTTAATGAGAAATCAGGGAGGTCAACCCAAAGTGGTCATGACCACTTCAACAAAGAAAGCAACAATAAGGCTTCAACAGAAAGAGACAGCAACGCTGCTAGCAAACAATATCCAGGCAGGCCACACAAACTAATGAAGGCCGCCGTCACTCATGGGCAATCACTGCTCAGTTAAACACTACTCACAAAGAGCCACACACCAGAAGGCTGGTCATACGCAGCAGGCTGTTCCACACCTAAGCCAGTAGCACACTCTGACCAGCACAGAGGAAAATCACCAGAAACCTCTCCCTCCTCCTCCACACTGCTCTTCTCCAGCTTATATCACCCCTGAGGGTAATTGGTTGTAATGAGAGCAGATGAGCAGCAGGTGTGACCTAAAGGAGAAGGCAGGGGCAGAGAGAGACAAGGGGAGGGGCCAGAACGAAGGAGGAGGAGAGGGAGAAGACAACACCACACCCACACACTCCCACAGCCTCCCAGGATGTAACAATGGGGGACTCTGATGCCTTTTAATTGTTAATGGAAAAGCAAAG
Source organism: Simochromis diagramma (assembly GCF_900408965.1). Classification (NCBI taxonomy): domain Eukaryota; kingdom Metazoa; phylum Chordata; class Actinopteri; order Cichliformes; family Cichlidae; genus Simochromis; species Simochromis diagramma. Next base: position 12,616 of record NW_024387313.1, read on the forward strand.
CCTTCTGTAGTTTATTGTGTAGAGTAGATGTTTTTTCTTAAGGTTAAATTATTTCTGCACAATTTATTTTTGTAGATCCAACAGCAGGCCCTTCAGCATCGGACCAGAGCACCTGGTATTTGGATGAGTCAACCCTCAGTGACAATATCAAAAAGACTCTACACAAGTTCTGTGGGCCTTCACCTGTTGTTTTCAGGTAGGCGTGACTTGTCACACATGATTACCCTTCATCTTATGTATATGACGTAGTGTTGACGAGAAAGTGCTACAGTAAATCTTTTACTGGATATAGTTTGTTTTTTAGTAAATGTACCTCAGCGTTACTTTGCCTAAACCAGTACTATTTGTGTTATCCTCAGTGATGTGAACTCCATGTACCTGTCATCCACCGAGCCACCAGCAGCTGCTGAATGGGCATGTCTGTTGCGACCTCTGAGGGGTAGAGAGCCAGAAGGCATCTGGAACCTTCTGTCCATTGTCAGGGAGATGTTTAAGAGGCGAGACAGCAATGCTGCCCCGCTGCTGGAGATTCTCACTGAACAGTGCCTCACCTACGAACAGGTATGTTGGTCATTACTCTGAGATGACTTCCAAAAGATGAGAGTAACCCAGTACAAAGAAGAAAAGATTTAGACATGGGACCCTTACTTTTAATGTACTGTTAAAGGGGAAAGAAATGTCTGTGAAGCCTTTGCAGTTTTCCTATTTTAAAAAAAAAGCCCTCAAAGTAGGACAAGACTACAAAAAACCCAACTGAATTGTAAATATCATGTTTTCATTAGGTTATAGCTTGATGGCAACATACTGCTCCAGAGAAGGCAGTTCAAAGATGCCTTTCCTTGCTTTAGAAATTAGGAAAAACCACATTCTCTTCATGTATAACAGTATGACTCTGTAGTAAGAGTTGGAGCACTAGGCTGTCCTGTGTCCAGCCAAACATTTGGCACATTATGAAACAAAAAATAACACAAAAGAGGCCCAATGCCTCTAAAATCTGTATTTGGCAATGATGGAAAAAATCACTCAAAACCATAGCAGCTGATCTCCTCTGTGCCTAAATGCGTACACGGGGTTGTTAAAGGAGGAGCTGATGCAGCATGGGTAGCCTGTATCCTGGTTTATCTACAATGCATATGACTTAAATTCATAATTGGCACTTTAACAAAAAAAGGTGCTGTTCCTGAGTTCATCATCTGATACGCTGCATATATCCTATGAATAAAGGACAGGATATGAATTTTCACAGCACCCAACATTCTTTGGAAACAGGGATGTATATTTCATACATTTGGTATGAAATCATTATGTACATATTACACTGATTCTCACACACACACTTGTCTGTGTCTATTCAGATCATTAGCTGGTGGTATAGCGTTCGCACATCAGCGTCACACAGCAGTGCTAGTGGTCATACTGGCCGGAGCAACGGACAGTCAGAAGTAGCCGCTCATGCCTGTGCAAGCATGTGTGATGAGATGGTGGTTCTTTGGAGGCTGGCAGTGCTCGACCCCACTATGAGCCCCTGCAGGTCAGACCACAGACACCGTGCTACATACTGGTCATGGATTGGTTCACCTGTCACAGAATTTTAGTCATGAAGTATAAATTCTATTATAAAAAATAGCCTCTGCTAGCACATTTATCACTAATTGTGTGTAACTACATATTTAGGGTGCCAGTGAATATGAAGTAGCAATTCATGTTAAATATAAAGACTATGGACATTCTCTTCTAGGCGTTTGGAACTGGCCGGTCAGCTGAGGCAGTGGCACCTGAAAGTTATAGAGATAGTGAAGCGGGGACAGCATCGCAAGTCCCTGGATAAACTGTTTCAAGGCTTTAAACCTGCTGTGGAGTCCTGCTATTTCAACTGGGAGGTGGCCTACCCATTGGATGGCATTACCTACTGCAGTGCAGATAAGAAGAGTGCCACGTTCTGCTGGTCCAGAGCAATGCTGCACCAGAGAGGAATCAAGTCGCCTGCAGGAGGTGGTGTTGACTCTTCTGAATCAGGGGCCAGAGCTGAAGGCGGACCGGCAGGAGAGTATAAAGGCAGGGCAAGTAGTAACTCCACACAACAGGAGGTAGCAGTGCGACCTAAGGAGACCATTCTGACCAAGAGGAAGGGACTGTCAGTGAGTGGAGGTGGAGGGATGCTTGTTCGACTGGGAGGGAGTGTCTCACTATCCCTGGAAGATGGAGGAGGAAAGTGCATGTACAAAGGCCCGGGTTCCTCCTCTGGAGGAAAGTTGAAACTGACTCAGGGAGGTGGGAAGGGGGCAACTGGAGGAGGACCTGGCGGTGGTGGAGGATTAGGAAGTAGTAAGCATACAAGTGCCAAACGCAGAACTAGTAGTGAAGATAGCTCCTTGGAGCCAGACTTGGCTGAGCTCAGTCTGGATGACGGCTGCAATCTGGCTTTGGGGGCTGAGGCTAGTAACACTTTCGAGTTTCTCCCACCACCACCAGAGATGTTGCCCTCTCCAAGTCCACTGCTCCGAGATTCACGGAAGTGCAACAGTGGAGGGAGCAAGATTTTTGAAACAAAGCATAGCAGCCGTGACTCTGCAGCAATTGCTGCTGCAGAGCCTGCTCCACCTTGTTTCCCTTTGAAAGAGAATGGAGTGATAGTTGTGGGCATGCCCAGCACAGCAGAAAAGGAAGCCGAGGTGGAGCCAGCACTTAACATAGATGAAGATGTAGATTCAGCTGGTAGTAACCAGCCTTTAGTTTCAGCAGTTACAGTGAGATCAGGCACCCCTCAAACATCTCCTAAGCCAGTGCTAGGCTGCAAAGAGTTGGTGTCTGCTGCAGCAGTAGCAGGAAGTGGAGCAGTAGTGGTAGGTGGAGCAGCTCCTGAAGGAGCTGAAGCTGTACGTGCAGCTGCTGAAGGAGAAGCTGTGGGTGAAGATGACTACCAGGCATACTATCTGAGTGCTGCTTCAGAAGAGGGTGTAGACAGACAGCTAGCTGACAACCATCAGGAGGAGGAGCCAGACATCTTTGCAGGGATCAAACCACTGGAGCAGGAGGGACGCATGGAGGTAAGTGCAAAGACCCAGTTTTAACCATAGAAACCCAACAACAAAAGAAAAGCAGTTCACTTGGAAAGTAAGAGCATGAAATAAACATTAGATACAAGGATGCGCAAAATTACATCATTGTCTACCAGTACAGTAAAAGTTATACTTTGTAGACTTTCTTAAATTAACGAAATATCTAAACTTCAGAGGTTAGAAATTCATGACTATAAGTAAGCTAGCCTGTCCAAACACTGTCCAATAAAGTCAAAAATAGTTTTTAAGATAAACTGACATACTGTAAAAAGTTAACTTTTTTAATGAAAGCATCTTACAATTAGAGAAAAGAATATGATTTTTTTTCTGCACTCATGTAGGTTTGTTGAACATCAGAGGTTAATAAACGTTTCATCTGCTGATCCTTTGCCTTTTTTTTTTTTTTTTTTTTTTTTGCCTGTCCCGTTTGGCTCTTTTGCCATCAGAATTGTTGTCTAAAGGCAAAGAAAGATGCCCAACGGATTTACTTTACCAAATTGACCATCCCAGCCTTGCCGTAATGGTCCATTTGATTCACCTTTTATTGTTCATTTTATTTTCACTTGCTGAATACGGGACAGACTTGACTGGGGGAAAGAAGGGGAGAAAGAAAGAGGGAAAGAGAAACAGCTGAGAAGAGGGACGGGGGAGAAGGGCAAAAGACAAAAACCAACAGAATGAGCAGAAAAAAAAAGAAGAAAAAAAAATGCATATATCAATCACCTGGATCAGGTGCCATTTTAAAAAGGAGGGCCCAGTGTGTTGTGGTTACATTGTTCAGTCACAAAGGATTTAAAGATTAAACACTTGGACGTCATCGATAAGTTTGCATTTGGAAGAAATTGATAATGTCTGCTAAGATATTATGTATATTGGCATACGCAAACAGTTGTAAAAAAGTTTGTGTATCCCCCGAAGTTACCAAGATAAACATACACCACTTAACTAACACAAAAACAGTTGTACTTTTAACGCCTTTGTTAGACATTAGGCACTTATGCACCCCCATACCATCAGAGTTCTAGCTGAACTGAAGCGACCACTAATAACAAGATGGGTGCTCGCCCTCCTTTTAAGCCTGGAACATCCATGTTTTCCAGAATGAATTTAAAACAATTTTTCAAATCACCCTTGTCCCTTACACCATGATTTTGCTAGATTGATCAATTCTTTTGATGATATTATATATTGTGGATGCTGAGGTAATAGTACATCAGGCAACATTGATATCATAATATCAAGTAAGAATTTTATGTTGATATCATAGGTGTATCTACTAAAAATCTAGCACGCAATTGAATCTCATTGATGTCAAGGTCAAAGGTCATGTTTCCTGAAAATCTTGTGAATGCAATAACTTAGGGTGTTATCTAGGATTTTGAAATTGATACCATAGGTATGTCTGCTAGGAGGTTGAGGGTTACCACTGGATGCACCAGTATCTTTGCAGATTAGTGACCCTCTGCCTGTCTTTGCTTTGGAGACATTCTAATAATAATAATAATAATAATGGATTGCCCAAGGACACAACGACCGAGACTGTCCGAGCCGGGGCTCGAACCAGCAACGTTCCGATTACAAGACGAACTGCCAACTCTTGAGCCACGGTTGCCCCACGATCTGGTTCTCTAAGATGCTTTTTCTTATATCTGATCATGTTATCCTCTCGTTGCCAGTTAACCTAGTTAGTTGCAAAATGTTCCTCTAGCCTTCTAGCCATGTTGGCTGCCCCAAGTTTTTGTGATGTGTTGTTGCCATCAAAAAAATTTAAACATAAATACATAACTTCTTTGGCTCTCGGAGGAGGCGGACGCACTTTTTCTCCTCTCCCTTATCTTCCCTGCTTATGTCCTTGTCTAGTCTCGTGTTTTTTTTTGTATTTTCCCTGGAACACTCTCTCACAGTCTGTTCTCTAAAACCTAAAAGAGGAATTATGGATTGGATCAACTGGTCCCTAAATGCAATTGACACCCCTTTCTCAACGAGAAGTCTGAGCTCGGGTGAGCCTGAGTGCTGAAGATATCTACCTATTCGGAACCATGATAACAGGGTTCTGGCTAATCGGAGCTGGCTTGGCCCTGACTTATCGAAGAATTAAGAAAGCGGAACCGGCTGTTCAAACCCCCACAAGGCTGCCCGTTGGGATTGGAACGATGGGAGAGGCGTGAGTTTCTCAAAATGGGCTCGTTGAGTGCAGCACAGATAAGATCTTGGAGAGGCTACGGCTGCTGTGAATACTCAGAATAAGATCTCTGACTGCAGACTGGATACATCTTGGAAGGGCTCGCTCGGAATAACATCTCTGGGCGCAAATTGGATGACATCTCGGGGAGGCACACTGCCGTGAGTTCTCAGAAATTGGCTCCTTGAGCACAAGAAATGGCAACATCACAGAACGCAAGTATGGCGAAGCTCGTGGCTCTCCAACGGGAGATTGAGAGACCAGTGTTGGACTGTAGAACTGCTTTGAAATTCATATGAGCTGTTCGCACTAAAGTAAAAATACCATCACTTTATGCGGATACCCTCTCGGCGCCAGCTGCAAGGTCAGAGCTGAACAAAACACCCTGATAACGACTGTGTTTAGTCTGTTCCTTCCCATTCCATGCAAGGCCACCTGGGTTGGCTGGAAGACTGTTTACTTAGCCTGGCAGGGCGAAGGACACTGTCTCAGCTGAACTATGGACACACACACACACATATATACTGATACTGATAAGCACTCACCGACGCATCACCCTCCCTACCCCGGATCCAACGCCACCTCCAACGCTTACCTCCCCACTGATGTGGACATCGGGTCAGTTGGAGACGCAGTCGAAAGATTGCAGCGGTCCCAGATCAGATGTACACACTGGAACTCTTTCCCATGTTGCTGTCTGTGTTTATTGTGTTATGGTGTGTTGATATCTGTGAATTCCTGTATTATCCTTTTGTGTTACACATTTCGATGTTTTTTCCTCGCTACCTAGCCTGACCTGTCTCCCCAATGTGATGTTTGTGTATTGTATGTACGGTCGGCAAGGTCTGTCATCTCGGTTGTGGGCAAAAGACCTGCAACTGACAAATAAAGGCTATCTCATCATCATCTCATCTCATAAAAATTAACTGCTATTTTTCATTAAATGGTAAAATGTCTCATGTTAAACATGATCTTTTGTGAATAAAATATGTGTTTGAAATTTCCAAATAACTGGAATTGTTCATAGTGGAAATTATGTGGGTGTTTCTTCATTACTGTGAGCTTCCTTAACATACACTAAAAACAGCTGGTAGTAGCTATGGTTACGGTTAATATATTCTCCAGGATTTCAGTGTAAGCTCCTCTAAAGGTCATCAATCTACTCTTCTGTACAGGTGCTGTTTGCATGTGCTGAAGCCCTCCATGCACATGGGTACAGTAACGAGGCATGCAGGCTGGCTGTGGAGCTGGCTAGAGACCTTTTGGCCAACCCTCCAGATTTGAAAGTGGAGCAGCCACAGACTAAGGTAGACACAGTCCCGGTGCCCATTACCCTGAAACACATTCTCCTATGTTAGATAGCTCATCTCATCCTCTGATACACTGTCTGCCTTCCAATCTCATCAATCATCATCCTAAAATTACTGTCATTACCTGTTTGTTGGATTTAGGGAAAGAAGAGCAAGGTGTCAACCACCCGCCAGACACAGGTAGCCACTAAGACACTGTCAAAAGCTGCCTTCCTCCTGACAGTTCTCAGTGAGCGACTGGAACTCCATAATCTGGCCTTCAACACTGGCATGTTCTCACTGGAACTCCAGAGACCACCAGCATCTACCAAAGCTCTAGAGGTGTTATTCTCTCTCTCTTCTCTCTCTCTCTCTCTTACTTACTCACAACACACACAAGTTGCTCCCAATGTGTTCATCAAAGTGTGAATATGTGTCAGTGTTGGATGGAAAGCACATTTTCGTTGAACAAAAATTTAAACTTAAAACTTAATGAAAGTGTTCCAGTAGAGTACAACAGTCCTATATGCAGCAGTTCATTTACCTTAGCCTTATTCTTTTATTTATCTTGCACTTAACCTACAAAACATCTTAAAAGTTGAATGAATTGGCAGGTTGTAGAATTTGGTTTACAAGTGTTCAATGCAAAATATTGCATTTTTCCCAAATTTGGGATTTTTTTATTTTTTATTTTTTTATTTTTTTTTACATCAGGATGCAATAATACTCATAGTCATAATAAAATGATATCTGGTTGATAACTGCCAGAGATTGTAACATATAGGGTAATATATGGTCTGACAGACCTGCTCTGTCTGGCCACCTTGTTCGTGGAGTTAAATCAGTCTGTTAGAGAGGGTGCTCCTCTGGCAGCAGAGGGTAGTCAGGATTATAGGTGGCAAATGACAGTGTTCAGGGACATCCTTTCTACCACAGCTTCAAACGTGCAGTCTGCAGCTACTTGACATTGTCAACCTTCTTGACATTATTCAGTCAGTTGGTGTCACCAGCTCCAGTGCCACGCCCCCAGCAGACCACAGCAAAATGTACTGCGCTCGCCACAACTTCGAAAATATTATTTTATTTGTCAATAATTATAATATAAGACATTGTACTGTTAATGTGATTTTAGTCATATACAGTATGCTTAACTGTGGGTAAAGAGAGAGAAATCATGGTTATGTAAAGTACTGAATCAAAGTGCCCAAAAGTTGATTGTGTTCATCTGGACGTAGCTTTTCAGTGGGAGAAACGTTTCGTCACTCATCCAAGTGACTTCTTCAGTCTCAGCTGACTGCAGGTTTCCAGCCTTATAAACAGCACATTTGCATAATGATTGAAACCAGCACCACTAGAATTCCCAGCTCGCCCCTGTGGGCGGTTAATCCTTCAAGCTCGGGTCCTCTACCAGAGGCCTGGGAGCTTGAGGGTCCTGCGCAGTATCTTAGCTGTTCCCAGGACTGCGCTCTTCTGGACAGAGATCTCCGATGTTGTTCCTGGGATCTGCTGGAGCCACTCGCCTAGCTTGGGAGTCACCGCACCTAGTGCTCCGATTACCATGGGGACCACCGTTACCTTCACCCTCCACATCCTCTCGAGCTCTTCTCTGAGCCCTTGGTATTTCTCCAGCTTCTCGTGTTCCTTCTTCCTGATATTGCTGTCATTCAGAACCGCTACATCGATCACTACAGCCGTCTTCTTCTGTTTGTCTACCACCACTATGTCCGGTTGGTTAGCCACCACCATTTTGTCCGTCTGTATCTGGAAGTCCCACAGGATCTTAGCTCGGTCATTCTCCACCACTCTTGGGGGCATCTCCCATTTTGACCTCGGGACTTCCAGGTTATACTCGGCACAGATGTTCCTGTACACTATGCCGGCCACTTGGTTATGGCGTTCCATGTATGCCTTGCCCGCTAGCATCTTGCACCCTGCTGTTATGTGCTGGATTGTCTCAGGGGCATCTTTACACAGCCTGCACCTGGGGTCTTGCCTGGTGTGATAGACCCCAGCCTCTATGGATCTTGTACTCAGAGCTTGTTTTGGGGAAAAATTCTCATCAACATTGGGACCAAATTAACTTACAAAGTTTAGCTTTTAAAACGAAAGGGATATATATTTATGTAAATGTATCATATGCATATTGCATGTGTCTGGACTAATCAGGTGAAGCTGGCCTACCAGGAGTCAGAGGTGGTTGCTCTGTTGAAGAAGATCCCTCTGGGTCTGATAGAGATGTCCGCCATCAGAGAGCGAGCAGAGCAGCTCCGGGATGGAAACTTTTGTGATTACAGACCTGTGCTACCTCTCATGTTGGCCAGCTTCATCTTCGATGTACTGTGTACCCCAGGTATGCACCGGTAATCTTAATTTTAATGGTGGTTTTCATGTGTTTCACTTGAAATAGTCAAAGCAATTCTAGTTTTCTTGTCATATGTGTTTAGGATGTAAACACAACCATGCCATTGTCTCATGGCTGCTTGCCCAAAGAAGATCAGATATTTTCTTAAAAGTCTCAATCAAATCCTTATACTAAGGTTTTAGTTTTATTATATGTATTCAGCTTTTTTTGCTTTTATTTGACAGTTGCGATGGACACAGAAATGATGGGAAATTGTTAATCGCTTAAACAGGATTTTTAACTTGATTCAAATACAATAAAATAAAAATAAATAATACAAGACTAAAGAATTCTAAGTATTCTGATAAATTGCCTTTAACTATGTAATATGAAAGTGAACATCTCTTGGCAACCAGCTTTATTTGTAGTGTACTGAAGGTTGAAGCTTTGTGTTGAATGAATGAAGAAGCTCATATTGTCTTTTTTGGAACAGACTGAGGAATTTTAAGGTAGATTGACTGAATTTATGTCCCTTTCACTTTTCTCCATACTGTTTTGTGCAGTTGTGTCTCCAACGGGTTCCCGTCCACCAAGCCGCAACCGCAACAATGAGATGCCTGGAGATGAGGAGCTGGGTTTTGAGGCTGCTGTTGCTGCACTTGGTAAATTTATTCACCAATTGATTGGTTTCGTTCCTCTCAGTGTTTATCAGTATCTTCTTCTCCATCCTCACTACTTGTTTTCCTGCTCACTGTTTCTCACAAATGTTCAATTGTAACCTTTGTTTTGTGTCCACCCTCTGTGACTGCAGGTATGAAAACCACAGTCAGCGAGGCAGAGCATCCTCTGCTATGTGAAGGAACTAGACGAGTGAAGGGTGACCTGGCCCTGGCTCTCATGATCACCTATAAGGACGACCAGAGCAAGCTCAAGAAGGTAACAGCTACATTATAGTATTTCAGAACATGTACAGAAGATGTCCCGTCCAACCGCATATCAATTCTACACCTGTTACAGTCACAGAATTTGACTGTAACAGGCCAGTTTATTCATTTAATACATTTTTTTAAACAAAGAAAGAAAATAGTGCAAAGTAATTCATTGACCAGTAACTGGATGTAACTGGAAAAGACTATACTAATTAAAAGGTGAGTGGTTAGATCCCCAGCTCCTTCTGTCTGAACGTCCAAGTTTCCTTAGGCAAAATACTAATTGCTTAAATTGTGTAAAAAAGTGAGTGCTTTTAAGCACGTAATACAGGCCTTTCACACAGGAGCTGCTCTCTGAAACACATTCATGTCTCTTTCTTGCACAGTGAAGGAAAGCTTCACTTTGCTTATCTGAGTCCGGTAAACACTGACACAGGTTAACATGCATCTGGTTGGTTAACATCTGTCCTCTCTGTCCAAAATGTGAACATTGGCATCCTCGAAAGAGTGACCTTTATCCTTAAGATGCAGATGGACAGCTGAGTCTTGTCCTGTGGAGGTGGCTCTTCTGTGTTGTGCCATGCGCTTGTGAAGTGGCTGTTTGGTCTCTCTGATGTAGAGGTCTGAGCATTCCTCACTGCACTGTACAGCATACACCACATTCTTAACAATGTGGTGTATGCTGTACAGTGCAGCGAGGACAGAGAGGACAGATGGTTTGAAAGAGGAGTGAAAGAAGCATCTATGTCCACTGTGAGCGACCATCTTTGAACAGAGGCGGTGGTTTACGACACCAACTGTCTGCCATCTATAATCCAGTTTTGAGATCCCTCCCCAGACGCCTTAACGCCCACTCACATCCTGGGCCATCTGACCTCAGGAAATCACATGATAAGGTGGGGCCAGGTTTCACAATGAACTCACCCGAAACTCTGGCTGATTGGGACCCACACCCAGTTTCACACCTTGTGTCAGGCGATTAGAGGATCATCAGGGGGTCCTTTGTCCCTCTGTGGGGGGAAACTCCCACTAGGTTTATAGGGCTTTGGAGCGTGATGTCACGGGGGTGGGCGTGGAAAGGATTTTGGCCCGATCCGCCATTTTGGGGGTCTAAGTAAGGAGCGAAAGCATAGCCATGGTTCGTACTTGCTGTGTGCTCGGCTGCAATGTTCGATCTTACGACCGGCACGGGAATAAGTTTGGATTGTCTTTTTATGCTTTCCCAACCTGGAAGCAACATGAAGGAGCTCATGTATCGGATATTACCAAACGAAGGCGTCTAGCCTGGATAGCAGCCGTGAGACGAGCTGATATCAAGTTCTGTTACCAAGTTCTGTTACGTCTCCAGATATCAGCTGGTGTGCTCAAGACATTTTCATTCCAGTAAGTTCTAAATATGTTCACATCACACTTTATAGCTGAATAATATTATCGTTGGTGGTCTCGGAAGTTATAGAAATTGCGATCAAGCATCGAATGGAGTGACTTTGCAGACATATGTGCTATGTAAAGATTCGCAGGAGGAGACAGGGAGGACACAAATTGGCGTTAATAATTTGCCCGATTATCAATGTGTTAATTTGCATCTACTTTACAATTATGGGCACATAATATGATAACGATATTTTAGCAGTTTAATGATAAATGTATAACATTAATTATGGTGGGGGTGGAAAATGGCTATTTCACTGGATGCACTCCAGCTGACTTACCTTGGTATGAATGATGACGTACTCAGAGTTTGGCGGCTTGAAAATAGCCAAATCTTGCACCCAGCCATTTGTAAATTGGATATGCGCCTCCAGTGACTTGTAATTACGAAACTGGTTCGCAGTGTAAGCGCTTACTCCACAAACAAGATAGGTGAAGATATCGGGGTAGGACAGTGGCAGTAAGTCGTCTGGGTCTTTACTCCACTGCCGTATTTCATATGGGTCCAGATTTGCGATGCACTCTATTTTTTTTCAAATACCGCTGCTTCGCCTCTGGACGCAATCGGTCTCTATACCGTCCGTTTTCTTTTGAGCTGCTTTTAAGCATGTTTCTTGTTGTCGTTGCCGTTCCAACAGTGAGTTTGTTTGGATCGTAGACCCCGAAAATGGCGCCGCGCTCCCACAATGCATTGCGGCGTGACGTCAACTCCAAAGCCCTATATCTGGGACTGTCCACCATTTGACCTTAGAACTGAAGAAGCTTCTCGGATGAGAGGTGAAACGTCTTCAAGTAACTTAAAGAAGTCCAGACGCTTTTCTTTGCAAGCTCCTTTGACCCATGGAGGAGAGCTATAGATGGTCAGACAGTTGTGTTCTTACATTGAGTCTGACGTTTGATTACTTTGCTAACAAGTTTAACAGGATATTTCCATTCTCAGGTGTCTGATACCCTTCGACACTCATCAAAAGAATTTTCATCTCTTCTTTCTTTCTCTGATAATGATATTAGGCAATTAATAAGAATGTTAGATGTACATCTTTTTTGGGTACAATAACATTGGCTCAGGAGCTAGACCAGGTCACTGATCTAAATGGTGGTGGTTCAATCCCTGGCTCCCCTTAGTCTGCATGCCAAATATCCGGAGCAAGATATTAACCCCAAGTTGCTAATGGTAGCACTTAAATGGCAGACAGTGCTTGTGTGAATGGGTGAATCTGGCATGTTGTATAGAGCGCTTGTAGTACTCCGGAAAAGTAGAAAAGTGCTAAATAAGAATCAGTCCAGGCCATTACAAGGTTCTACTTGTATAAGGTAGGTAAGGATTTTCCTTGGAGTAAATTGTGACTATCACCAGATAATATGTTCACACAACTAGATAGAAGTATGTAAAGATGTGCTTTAACCAAGCACATTGATTGAACGCACCCATCTAAGATTTTTCTGATTTCCACACTTTGGTATTTCATGTTGCTCATGTGGATTTCTGTTGTAGGGTGTATGCAAAGTGTAAGTGTTTTCTTACTCTCTGTGTCAATGTGTTCTTTCTTTCCTGTCCACCCTCCATGCTCAGATATTGGATAAGCTATTGGACAGAGAGAGTCAGACCCACAAGCCCCAAACTCTAAGCTCCTTCTACTCAAGCAAGCCAGCAGCTGGCAGTCAGCGTAGTCCATCCAAACATACATCCTCCAGCCACAGTGGGGTGGGTGGGGCCACAGGAGTGGTCTCCAAACATGCTACGTCATCTTCCTCAGCATCTACTTTGGTGGCTTCATCCTCAAGCTCTTCCTCTGCTCTGACAATTGGCGGAGAGGGGGTGGCTCCTCAGGCTGATCTGAACCCAGTGCCAAATAACACAGCAGGGGAGAGTGCCGCTGAGACCAGGGAGCATGGTAAGAACCCCATTACCACGTCTCTTGGTTTCCACCTGTGTGTTCTTGTCATTCTCCAGGCACAAACATCCACTTGGACTTTTTATTACTGAATTCCAAACACATTTCAAATAAATGTCATCGTATAGTTTTAGGTTTTTCCGCATGTTCACTATATAACTATATTAAAAATAAAGTATAAAAGCTGTAAACAAGTGCTGCATGCATTTCTCACACACACACACACACACACACACACACACACACACACACACACACACACACACACACACACACACACACACACACATAGCCACAGACCAGTACATACTTACTTGTCTGTGTACGGTCAGAACCAGCAAACTCTTTCAGCAGTTAGGTCGCTGGTTGCTAGTCCACCACTGTTCCTTCCTTGGACCACTTCTGATAGGTTCTGACCACTGCAGACCAGGAACACCCCACAAGAGCTGCAGTTTTGGAGATGTTCTAACCCAGTCATCTTAGCATCATAATTTGGTCCTTGGCAAACTTAGAATAGAATGGAATAGAATAGCCCTTTGTCATTGTACATATACAACAAATCTGTGGGTGCTCCACCCGACTGCTACCCAAGAAATATGGATAACAAAACAGTAATATAAACAACATAAACCATGGTATACATAACAAAGTCTAAATATGAATAACGGAACAGAAAGACTGAAATCTAAATAAGATAAGATAAGATAACCTTTATTAGTCCCACACGTGGGAAATTTGTTTTGTCACAGCAGGAAGTGGACAGTGCAAAAGTTATGAGGCAAAAATTAGAATACAATAAGAATAAATACAGTACACAACTGTACAGAATAGAATAAAATACTATATACAGTAGAATAAAATAAAATAAATATACAATAAGATAAAAATAGAATACAAATACAAATACTATATACAACTGAGTAAAAAATACAACGATGACAGAAAGGATTATTGCACTTAGTATTATTGCATATGTATGGATGTGTGTGCTTGATCAGTTAAAGTCTTTATTATGGAGTCTTTATTATTAAATAACAAAAGGAATAAAAAGCACACTGTATAATAAAGTGCACACAGTAAAAATGAGGCTGTGTAGTTACAAGGTGGCTTGAGTGTAGTACAAAAGACTTCAGTGGAGTTCAGTAGTGGCATTTGGATGTTGTACACAGTCAGGTTTGAGTTTCCTGAAGGATGAGTGTTACTCAGGACCATGTGTCAGAGTGAATGAGAGTGTGTGGTGGGGAATGGAGATCTGTGGCTGTTTGCTGTCCTAAACTTGCTAAAAACCTTTTTCTGCTTCTACCACATCAAAATGTTCAACTGTTCCCCGGCCGTGTGCGCGTGCATGTGTCTGTAAAGAGATCTCATGATCTGTCCTCGCTTTTTCAGATGGGCCTTCATCTTCAAGTGACCAGCAGAATGACATCGCTTCATTTAAGGAGGCCACAGTGCCCAGTCGGTTGGCACTGGGGGCACGCTGTGGATATAGCCAACGCTGCTGGGGCTCACCTGTACGGCAGAAGAAAAAACACACTGGTACAGTGTTACTATTATTAAGACTGCTATTATTATCTATACTTTTTTACGCCGAATACTGCTTTCATTTGTTCAGAAAAAATGTTGCTTTATGAGATGGGTACTTTTGATTATTGGCCTATTTAATATGTATAAATGGTACTTTTTTCAGGCCTTAAACCTTACTGAAATACTCCACACTCTTATATTATTTATATATGTGTGTGTATGTGTATATATGTTAGGGGTGCAACGATAGACAAAATTCACGGTTCGGCTCGATACGTTGGTGTCACGGTTCGATATTTTTTCGATATAAAAAAAAAAGTTCATGCCTTTTTAATTTGTCATTTATTAAAATTATAAATATATATTTTAACTCAAAAGTACAGTTTTTAAATTTAATGTTGCTGAAACGACAAAATAATTTAAAAAAATTAATCTGATTGAGGAATCCCTCATCTTTGGAATAGAGAGTTTATTACAGAGAAATGGCTCTTTCCAAAATAAAACCTATACTATACGCTTCTTCTGGGCTATACTCTCAGCAGCATATTAAACATATCAGGTCCCCATAAGGAGAATCATGTGCTAACGGCTGTCTAAATGACTCGGCTAAAGTTTGTAGCATGCGTGCTTGTTGTTTTTGTCTGCTTCCACTTGTCTTTGCACTAGGATGATGTCGGCATAAATGTGCAGTCATACTCGTTGTGTTCCCACTAGTGCTGTCAGCGTTTAATCTCATTAAAATGACATTAACACCATAACGTGGCAAATCTCCATTAACGAGCTACCGTGGATCGCCCCGTGCGTGGAGCTGGACGGCGTCAACACGTTAACGAGCTAACTGCGCTAACGCACTAGTTCCCACCAATGTAATTGAGCATTGCGTGGCACATCCGACATACTGTTTTACTTTAGTCCATGACGCGCTTACCATCAGGGTCATACGTCACATGAAAACCAAGATAGTTCCAAACGCCAGATCTGAATGAGGGTGGGGGAGGTTTGGGTAGCGTTGAGGCAGTTGCCATGTTGCAACGAGCTTAGCTTCTGTCTTGCTAGCTTGCGCTGCGCTCAGTGGATCTGCACTCGACAGTGCAGCCTAGGCGGAGTAGTCGAGCGCAGATCCACTGAGCGCTCAACACAGACAGCATCGTCAGAAGAAAAGTTGATAAATAAATTACAAATTTTGTATTGTTCATACATATGCTTACCGAACCGAAAGCACTGTATCGAACGGTTCAATATCGATACGAGTATCGTTGCACCCCTAATATATATGTATATGTATATATGTGTGTATATATATATGGATGTATATATTCATATGTGTATACATACACATCAAACAGGACTGGATGTTGATTTTTTTTCGACAGGTATGGCGAGTATTGATAGCAGTGCTCCAGAGACCACCTCAGACAGTTCTCCTACTCTCAGCCGGCGGCCAATGCGGAGCGGCTGGGCAGCAGCATCTTGGGGGCGGGGTCAGGACAGCGACAGCATCAGTAGTTCATCATCTGATTCTTTAGGCTCCTCCTCCTCCAGTGGCTCTCGCAGAGCAGGAGGTGGGGCCAGAGCCAAGAGCACGGACACAAGCAGGTAAACTTACACATGTTTATATTGGGTGCATACTGAGTATGAGATGTATGCAAAAGATAACTAAAGCTTTGCATTTCTTTAGTTGAATCTCTGAAAAGCACCAATAAAATGATTCCCAACAAGCTATCAGGCAAAAACTCTGCATGTGTAGTCATGCTGGCAGTGGGGGTGGGGTTTTTTTTGTTTGGTTTGTTTTGTTTGTTTGTTTGTTTATGTTTTTTTAATTGAGGAAAGTTGGTGCACAAAAGAAGATGTGGGAGGCCTAAAAAATATCTACAGAAGGATAATCCATAAGAAATAAGAAAAAGAAAGGTCCAGAAAGGACCTGACACAAGACCTGAGGGATGCATTTAGCCCTCCAGTTGGTCTATGTACTGTTCACTGAAACCTAGAACTGGTCTTAGTGAGTTATGGTGGCTGTCAAGTAGGGCTGCCACAAACGATTATTTTGATAGTCGACTAGTCACCGATTATTTTTGCGATTAGTCGACTAATCAGATCATCATCCATTGGACGTACAGCGTACAGCTTATTGCACCAGCTCTTATATAACTATCATTAGCTTACAGCTTTAAGTGTTTAAGGTATGTGCTAACTAAAAATAGAGACAAGATGATAGTTTATTAAATTTTAATGAAATCTGCAGATTGTTTCGGTGAATAAACTCCTTATTTATTATTTATTAACCTTTATTTAACCAGGAAGATCCCATTGAGATTAAAAACCTCTTTTTCAAGGGAGACCTGGCCAAGATATGCAGCAGCAGATGTCTCACAGTTACAGAAATTACTCAAACACAGGCAGCAACAACACACACGCAACAATAAGTGAAAGAATACAAACAAAATAAAAAATAAAATTCAAATAAAAATAAAAAAGTCAGTTAAAATGACAATCAATCTAATTGAAACAGTTACATGTTATGGACTTGGCCTCAAGGATTCGTAGTTTATAACAGGACACCGGAGTAAATTCTCAAGCATCTCACACTTCTGATAATCAGCTGTCTGCTTGACGTTTATTCAGCTGTGTAAAAACTATAACTTTAATCTCAGCCAAACCGATTTACTCAGGAACAAATAAAATACTAAAAAAAAGCCAAACAATAACATTTTGAAGTTGTCTAAGTGACTCATATATCATGTTTAACCTGAGTAGTGAAAGACGGCGGTGGGTTTGAAAACGATTTGCCGGGAGTCCGGTGTTCTCACGGCTCTAGCGAGCCTAGCCCCCGGCTAGCTATCGAGCTAGTGGGTAACAGACGTCTCCGAAAACATCGGAGCGCTTTTGAAAATATGCGGTGTCTTGATAAACTGAGCAGATATTTGAGGTTTACACAGCTACATTCTCGCCTGAAAATATGTTAAACGTTTATTTTGTGACCCAGAAAGAATAATAAGAGTAATATTAAAACTAACTAGCTGTCGCCATTGTTGGAAACTGAGCTGGGCCGCGCTATGAATTCTGGGACACAGCTTCTTCTTCTTCTTCGGGGTTTAACGGCAGCTGGCATCCTTGTACATGCAGTGCTGCCATCTTCTGTTCCAGTCCGTTATTACAATCTTAAATCCTGCTACTTATTCCTGCGTCTTTCAGGATCTTACAAAGCTTCAAACGACGAGTCGACTATTAAATCAGTCGTCGACGATTTTGATAGTCGACGTAATCGTGACTAGTCGACTAATCGTGGCAGCCCTACTGTCAAGAAACCCAAATTTGACATTTTTTGGATCAAATTATTATTAAATTCAATCCAGTTTTATTTATATAGTGCCAAATCACAGCAAAAGTTGACTCAAGGCACTTTATATTCTAAGGTAGACAGATAATACAGAGAAATGGATGTTCAGCTGCCTGCTAGTTAGAAATAAGGGGAGGAAGACTGGACAACATGTGGAAGAGAGTCAGAGATTAATAATAACTAATGATTAAACACAAGAAATGCCCAGTGCATCATGGGAAGCCCCCAGCAGCCTAGGCCTATTGCAGCATAACTAAAGGACTAAGGCTCACCTGATCCAGCCCTAACTATATGCTTTAGCAAAAAGGAAAGTTTTAAGTCTAATCTAAAAAGTAAACGCTCTTTTGAGGTTATGCGATAGTATGAGGTCTTTAAGATAATATGGGTCTCATATTATTCAAGACCTTGTATACGAGGAGAAGCATTTTAAATTTGATTCTGGATTGAACAGGGAGCCAATGAAGCCATAATTATGCTCTCTGTTTCTAATCCCTATCAGTACTCTCACTACAGAATTTTGGATCAACTGTAAGCTTTTCAGGGAGGGATAAACTAGTTCTTGAGTGCTATTGCGCAAATGCAAAACAGCAGTCTTACATATTTGTTTAATGTACACATTGATGGACCTAACGGGATCAAAAAACTCATACTGCCCTATAGATTTAATACTATTTAATACTACTACAAAATTAAATTAAAGAAGTAAAGAGCTTTGGTTACATAGCGGGAAATCCACAGTTTGTGTATCTATTTTAATTAATATTAATTAATTTTTCATAAATTCTTTGTTTAGGTACAAAGGACGACGTCCTGAGTGTCATGCCCCCCATGTCCCCAATCAGCCCTCAGAAGCAGCAGCTCACTTTTACTTTGAACTGGCTAAGACTGTGTTGATCAAAGCTGGAGGAAACTCCTCCACCTCCATTTTCACTCAGCCCTCAGCCAGTGGGGGGCACCAAGGTCCACATAGAAACCTGCACCTATGTGCCTTTGAGATTGGCCTGTATGCTCTTGGCCTCCACAATTTCGTTTCACCTAACTGGTTGTCCAGGACCTATTCCTCCCACGTGTCCTGGATCACGGGTGAGCAGAAGTGTGGCTGAAGGAAAAAGATAATGGCCCACGTTTAATGGCCCACGTTAGTCACTTACTTTTCCTCCTGTGTCCTTTTTTTGTTTTCAGGCCAAGCCATGGAAATCGGCAGTGCTGCCCTCAACATTTTGGTGGAATGTTGGGATGGTCACCTGACCCCTCCAGAGGTGGCATCCCTTGCGGACCGAGCATCGCGAGCAAGGGACCCCAACATGGTTCGGGCAGCAGCAGAGCTGGCCTTGAGCTGCTTGCCTCATGCTCATGCCCTCAATCCTAATGAAATCCAAAGAGCTTTGGTGCAGTGTAAAGAGCAGGTACTATGGGAGGGGGTTTGCACAGTAACTTTCCACTAAAGGTTTAAGGCATGTCTAGTAAACAGACTGGCAAGATTATAAGTTAGACTGTTACTAATTCTAACTGTTAGAACTTGTTTATTTTATTTAAAAGGGACAGATTATACTGATTAACATGACTAGAGATCCATAACTAGTTTAGACAATTATAGAATTGTTTTTTAACTTTAATTTGATTTTCATTAATTGCATTGCATTAAGTGATTAGAAATTGCAACCATTTCTAGACAGCCATCTTTAGACCATTTAATGGTTTTTCATTATTTTTTACATTCTTTACATGTAATTCCTCCTTTGACTCCTTAGTCCATTTCTTCGTGGTTTTAATCTCAGACTTAGACGTTCTTTCTGTAAGTAGCTATAAGGTGAAGCAGACAGTGATCAGAGAGTCCATGAGCTGCACAGGGAACAGCACAGAGGGTGGTCTAGTAGTTTAGCATCCCTGGTGGAACACTTAATCTGTTGTCTGCATTTTGGAAGTTCATGGGTGAGGTTTGCACTGTAAAAATCCCTAGAAATAATGCTCAGGCAAGATGTTTTTTCTCTCCTTGTTGGCTATCTGGTCAACAAGCTGATTTTGAGCCTCTGACACACAGGCTTGTGGTGGGATGTAAACACCGACCACAATGAATGAAGAGAATTCCCTCTGTAAATAAAAAGGTTTGTAGTTCATAAAGAAAGACTCCAGGTGAGGGCTACGTCACTTTCCTCAGAGTGTGACAGCACACTAGCCTTTACTGATTTAGAAGCCGATTCCACCACCTCTTGTTTTTCCTGAGAGCTCCACGCTTTAGTCCACTGGGAAAAACCCCCTGAAGTCTGGCATCCGAAGAGCAGAGGCAGAGGAGTTTTTTACAAGTTCACTCATTTTATTTGCCAGTGATCGGATGTTCACCAGGTGTATAGATGGGAGTGAGGCATGCTGACATAGTTTGATGAGTCATCGTCAATGAAAACCAGGGGAAAAAAATATAGACATGACTGTCCAATGTTTAAGAGTTCATCTCTGCAAAAGTGACAGGAGGATAGCAGCAAAAACACTGAGTACACTCACAGAAATCAGCAACGCTGATTTTTTTTTTTTTTCCCTGGGGTGGCTGTAGCTGAGGAGGTGGAGCACATCATTGGCTGATGAAGTTGGTGGTTCCCTCAGTCTGCATTGCCAAATATCGTTGTGCATTGCCAAGTTGCTCTCTGAAGCATCCATCGGAGTATGAATGTGTGTGAATGTTGGTTAGAGAAAACAGTGTAGAAATAAGAAGCATATATCCCTGTACCCTTCAGAATTTATCCTGATCCTTCTATCAGTACTCATATCATCATTAAACACAAGTAAGCCAGTTCAACAGACAGGCATACGTGCCCATGCCATGTCATTCCCTCCACCAGTGAAAGAGTATGTTTTACCCTATGGGGTCATTAACTATTCCTTTCCTTTGCCATACTTCTTGTTTGCGGTCATTTTATCATGGTGGAGTGATGTGGTGGATGCTAAATGGACAGATTCTTATGCAGCACTTTTCTATTCTCTCAGAGCACTCAAAGCACTTTATCAGCAATATGATATGAACTGGATCGTGTCTATTGAACAAAAGGATGTCGTATTGTTTGATAGAAATGAAAGTTATCAAATATCAAAGTGAACAAATGATGTGGCAGGATTGTTTAACACTATGCAATATATTCAGTACTGGAATTTATATTCAATATTAATTGTAGCTAGGCTCAAAATGTTAATGCTAGCTTGTTAGCATTAACAATGTACAAAACTAGTTGGCACTAGGGGGGTGGCAAGAGATTATTTTATGGTGGCACATGCAACCCCTGGATCCACTGCTTAAAGAATGGTACAACGTTCCTCTCAGAAAATCCAGCATCTGCTCTCATCAGTTCCCAGATATTTACAGAGTTGTTTAAAAAAAGAGGGGATCCAATTGAGTTTTATTTATACAGCAGTAAAGCATGACAGCAGTCATCGATATGGTACTATGATTTAACAATGTAATGTAGGATAATAATACTATGAGGAAAAAATGGCCCTGTTTCAAGTTTTTTGTTGCATACAGCCACCAAATTCAAAAGAAGTTCATATTTTTGCAACATGGTACATTTTCTCATTTTAAACAATGTTTTCTGCTTTTTAATGTGAGTAAAATATTGTTTTTTTTTATGATTTCAAAAATCATTGCCTTCTGTTTTTGTTTACATTTTGCAATGTCCCAAATTTGTTTGTAGAGGTGCAATTCAAGTCAGTTTCAATGTTGTTTCCTTAGCAGTCAGTGATATTACATCTTTTGGATTTATGTTGTGGTTTCTCTAATTATCAAAGTAACTATCAAATATAACCTGAAATTCAACAAAAAATGTTACTTCATGGTTTATGTGTCTTGTGATGTACTGTCAAATCCTGCACATAAAATATCTGGTGTGTGGGAATATCTGAGTTATGAGGAACATTACTGTGAAAGTGGCTTATGGCAGTCTGCCATAACCTTAAACCAAAGCAGCAATATTACATAGCCCATGTTTCCAAGAGTAAATTTAAATTTCATTCATTAAACGTTTTGCTTCCTCATCTCACTTCCTCTCTGTCCTGTTTTCCTCTAGGATAATGTCATGCTGGAGAAGGCCTGCATGGCAGTAGAGGAAGCAGCTAAGGGTGGAGGTGTCTACCCCGAGGTTCTGTTTGAGGTGGCTCACCAGTGGTACTGGTTGTATGAGCAGTCAGTAGGTGGAGGATCAAGCCAACAACGGGAAACATCCGGCCGATGTGGGGCAAACGGCGGTTCGGGCAGGAGGCCCCCAGAGTCTAGCTGTGGTGTTCTTGACAGTGGAGTCAACATGGAGTCTCCAGGGGTAGCAACAGTCACAGCTTCCGTCACTGCAGCCGCTGTCGTACCAGTTATCTCTGTAGGGTCCACCATTTACCAATCCCACGCTATGCCTGGCCAGGCTATGGCTCACCCCCACACCCCGGGCCTCCACCCATACACCACTATCCAGGCCCATCTCCCCACCGTCTGCACACCCCAATACCTAGGGCACCCTCTGCAGCATGTCCCCCGGCCCACCGTCTTCCCTGTGTCTGGGGCTGCATATCCACAGGTCAGACCACAAGTACATTTTGGATCATTTTAGATAGTTTTGACTCAACTATGTTTTTCATTGTCTTTAAAGTCTTTTATATTCTTCTCTAAAAATATTTTATTGCAAGCGGTTAAATTCAAAGGGAACACCCCATAAAGTAAGAAAACGCAAAATAATGGCAAGCTGAAAGACATTGCTACCCATATGGAAAAGATATATATAAATCTTATAAAGTTTGTATCTGTCTTGTGTGAAACTTGTATGAAAAGCATATAAGAGTGAAAACAGATATAAGATCCCTTGAAAAATTATATAATGAAACTTGTATGTTTTGGATACTTACTAAAACAATGTATGAAAGTAATGAGAAAGTGGCCACTTTCATGAGTAAATCACATATAAGTTTTTACTATTTCTTTTCCATATGGGTACAGTTGAACTGAAAAACAAAAACCAGGATGAGAACAAATTGACACACTGAAGAAATATAGCAGATAGACAGACATACACATACATACTTTTTTCAGGAGTGTTTCCTGGTACTGTTCCAGAAATATCAAATATGGTTTGTTTTGACCCCTATATATTTAATGTAAGGCAAATTAAATTACATGACAATGACAAACAAACGCGCGTGCACACACACACAAAGAAAAAAGAAGCACAGCGCGAATGATCTCATAGCCAGTAACTTTTTGGATTACGCGTTATTAGTTTTTTCTTTTATTGCTTACTTTGTTAAGTTGTTTGGCTCCTTGGTAAAGAGATGAGGGCTACTTCAATACTTTTGCACATTACTTTACATGCGAGATCTTCAAACTTGCCTAACAGTTTCATAATTATAGATACTGACGGCTTTTATAGCAACTGGAAAAGCTTGTACAGCTCCTCAGGATCCTAATGTCAGACAAAGAGACGATTCTTATATCCAGTGCTGTTTATGAATAAGTGTGTGTGCGTATCACAAATGTTTTCACAACTATTAGTAGTAGTATTGTTTTTTTTCAAATGTGCATCTCATTAATTCCTAGTTTTTATTGTCTTGTACAGCACAGTGACTACATTTTGTGAAAATTTCTCTCTAGACTGTTCATAATAATATGCAAATAAACTTGCATGTTTGCTTAACTGCTTCAGGGAATGCACCCAGCATTCATTGGTGCCCAGTATCCATTCTCAGTGGCCACTGGCCCCCAGCCATCAATGGCAGCCACGGCTGTCGCCTTCCCTGGTGTTCCTGTACCGTCCATGACTCAAATTGCTGTCCACCCCTACCACACTGAGGCTGGTCTGCCACTTAGCACCACTGTAGCAGGTCGGGACTACTTTGTGTTTAAGATCAGCAGTTGCTAATTCTTCTGAATTAAAACTTTTTTTTGCTGGTAATTGTTACATTGTTACATGGACGAGTTTGCATACAGTTGTGGTCAGAAGTTTACATACACTCATCAGAAGCATGAATGTCAAGGTTAATTTGGGACTTTTAATCATTTCTTTGAACCGCTCTTTTTTTAGCTTGTCCGTGTGGACAGTTACAAATTCAGTCAGAGGGCCTCTTTCTTGGTTCCCCCTGTCTTGGTCCATGGCAATGTCTTCTTCTAGACCTTGGTGAAGCAACTGAATAACGTGTTTGAACTGATTATCTTAGAATCTGCAGTTGTTTAGAAATAGCTCCAAAGGACTTTCCTTGTTTAAATCCTTATTCTCCTTCTTAGTTTAACTGAGTTCTTTGGACTGTTCAGACTGATCCTTTTTATGGTAGAAAGTACCCGTTGTAGTGAACTGCAATCGCAGAACCTTCAGCACCACGTATTAAACAACTTGACTATATGTATGTATTTGAGCATAAATGTATATTTTTGACCATATGTGAATTGGAGAAAACCTAAAATAAACGTAAACCTTTGGGGGTTTTTAAAGCCACTGAAGGTACATTCATGCCCTTTATTAGTGAATGTAAACTTTTCACAACAATTGTATGTTGTCATTGCTAACCAATGTACTGTGTCTGTTGTAATGTTGTAGTTGGTGGTGTTCACCCTGGCCCCACCATCCAGGCCATCCAGGGAGCATCTCTGCCCTCTCTATCCTCTCAGCCTGGCTCCTTGGTCAGCAGTCCTTTCCCAGCAGAAGATGAGCAGCACAGCCAGCCCATTAGCCAACAAGGCCTGCACTACTTGCATTCTGCTTATAGAGTTGGTGAGTAGTTTATGTTCTCTGATTATATGTTAGTCTAAGTCAGGGCTGCCCAATCCCAGTCCTCGAGAGCTACTATCCTGCAGCTTTTAGATGCATCCCTACTCCAACACAGCTGAATCAAATGGTTTGTTTACCTCTTCAGCATGCCATCATGTTTGGCAAAGGCCTGATAACAAGCCATTCATTTGATTCGGGTGTGTGGGAACAAGGATGCATCTAAAAGCTGCAGGATAGTAGCTCTCGAGGACTGGGATTGGGCAGCCCTGGTCTAAGTAGTCTGCATTATTAACCAATATGTATTCCTTGTCTTCGGTAAAGGCATGTTGGCATTAGAGATGTTGGGCAGAAGGGCTCACAATGACCATCCCAACAACTTCTCCAGGAGCCCTCCTTATACTGAGGACGTCAAATGGTTGCTGGGACTTGCTGCCAGGCTAGGTGAGACTTTACCAAATAAAGGGACATCTCTGGCTGCACTGACCTGGACACATATTTGCATTCTATTTGAAATCGGGGAAGTAAGATAATAAAAGAAATAGTTGCTACAGAAGCCAATTTTGAAAAACAAAAAAAATACAAAAAAGTAAAGCCTTCAATTATATAGTAATGTTCTAGGTCTTAAGCCATCCATTATTTCTTTGCATTTTGCTGGGAAATGGCAAATGGCAACAATGTATTGAAACATTTGGAAAAATAAATGGAAATGAAGTATATGAGAACAGAGATTGTAAAATTATGACCATCTTTATTTTTCAACATAGCCTGAACTCTCTGTGGCGGATGGATGGGAATGATGATCCCATAAGGGATAAGGAAATAAAGAATAGAAAGAGTACAGTTTACATTTAATAAACAACCAACTTGAATAAAAGTGCCACAGGTGCATAATGGGGGCCTTAAGAGAGTGCAAAAATGTTACATATGCAATAATGGGGGGAAAAGACAAAAGTAACATGAAGTATGACTGACACTGTGCAAGAGAGTAGTGCAAACTGTATTACTAAACTATATGAAAAAGAAGAAAGGGTAAAACCGATAACTATGTGTGGACTCTTCTGCCACAGAAAAACAGTTAGTGTACAGTTTTATAGAGAGTGGCAGGAATTTCCTGAAGCGTTCTTTATGGCAGGAAGTGTGAATCGGACTGAGGGAGAAGGAGCGCTGCTGCCTCGACATGTGGAGTGTATTTTGGTGTGATGGGTTCTCCATGATGGAGAGCAGTTAGCTCAGTGACCTCCTGTCCCTCACTGACCAATGATGCTTTCAGCTCTGCGGATTAGTTTGTTCATCCTGCCGGTATCTCTGGCACTGATGCTGTAACCATGAAGACAAATAAACAGGCTTCACTCCAGTCCACAGCTTCCTCTTCCTGACGTAGCAAAAGGATCAAATTAAATAATGAAGGGTCCTTTTAAAAAGGAAATAATGAAGCGTCACATGTCATTCAGTTTCAGACAGTTAGTCCTCTTCTTTTGTGTATGTTTCCTTTTTAGCTATTTTAATTGATGCTGGCTTAGCTATAAGCTTTCCTCTTTAGACTGCTTTAAGAGCATTTCAAGAGATAACGGGATTAACCGCTCCATGGTCATTTTCAGTTAAATTGTAATCTGTCTCGTTTTTTTTTATTTCTTCCACAGTTGATTTATTATTTGAAATTTTATAGATGATCTGTGTGTTGGCTGAAGTTTAATGCAAATCTGATTGAGACAGAGGTAGGAGTCAACTCAGGCAGCAATCCCTGGATCAGTTGACTCCTACCTCCATCTTAATCACTGTTACTCCTTCCTGTCTAGATGGCTCAAGGCAGACTTTTCTCTCACTCTTTCCATCCTGCCAGGAGTCAACTATGTGTACCAGTTCTGTGTTGGAGCAGCAAAAGGCGTCCTCAGTCCATTTGTCCTGCAGGAGTTAATCATGGAGGCCTTGCAAAGGCTGAACCCTGCCCACATCCATGCCCATCTTCGAACACCTGCTTTCCAACAACTTGTCCAGCGCTGCCAGCAAGCCTATCTGCAGGTACATCATATTCACCGCAATACAGCGGTCCCTCATTTATCGCGGGCGTTACGTTCTAAAAATAACCCACGATAAGTGAAATCCGCGAAGTAGCCAACTTTATTTTTTACAATTTATAACAGATGTTTTAAGGCTGTAAAACCCGTCACTACACACTTTATACACTTTTCTTACACAGGCATGAACATTTTCACACTTTTCTCTCTTGTTTAAACTCTCAAAGCTCAAACCTTCGTAGAAAAATAAGTCCAGTATTATAGGATCAAACCAGACACCCCCAGCTGCCACTGACGGTGCAAAATGTTTCATCGACATTGTTGCGTTTGTTGGGGAGAAAACTTACAAACATACAGTACAGCACTTCAGACTCACACTGCTAGCGAAGATTTGTGTAAATTTGACAAGCTCGCGATATAGCGAGGGACCACTGTATTCATAATGGGGTTGATGACAAAGAGTAATGCAGGTTGGGCTGCAGGACTGATTCCCACAAGTATCTCATATTTATAGGTAATTAAAATCTTTTACAGCCAAAAATGTAATTCAGTCAAATAAAGTAAAACAAAGTTTTTCAGTAAGGAGAGTAAAAAGTATCAGACAAGGGAAAGCACGATAGAGCTGTTGCAAAAAGCCAGGTTCGGCCAATATTTGTCTACATGTGTTCGCAGGCCCAAGTGACTGTCGTGGAAATTTTAACGAACAAGTCTGCAGACACAGTTACTATAATCAACGCTGTTTATTATCACGCACACAAGAGAGAGTACATCCAACAAGATGCTGTCATGCAGTCTCTGAGACGGAAGTGGAGCTCCCACTCCTTTATGCGTTCACAAAAAGGGAGGAAGTAACAAACTGATCATACCACCTCACGCGGCTCGCTATGAAACCTAACAAACACTCCACTACAACGAGTACACTGTTTCATGCCCTTGGTATTATCAGCGCCTGCAAAAGAGAGTTGTTTTCTTCAGCTGTTGAGGTTGACATGGGTTGAGCTAGTTCTAGACTGTTGAGTGGAAGTTTCCATTACGCTGCCACAACTGAGCATAAGCACTGCAGCACTTTAAATGAGAAAAAAAGAAATTTTCTATTACATGACCGATTGGGAATCTGTTGTGATAACCTGAATCTGATAATACCCTGACTCGATGTTAATTTTCTTTTTACATATTTTCTGTATTTTTTTTCCGGCCACTTCATAGTGACTGACATATCCTCCCAGCAGCTAATTGTCAGATGTTGTGGCGGCTGCACCGAGCAATTATGTAGATTTACAGCTCCAGTTCCAAAAGTTTGTGATGCTGTGTGAAATACCAGTTCAAACAGAACGCAATGACTTGTTAGTCTCATAAAGCCATAATTTATTAACAGTAGAGCATCAAAAACGTATCAAATGTTTAAACTGAGAAAATCTTCATGTCATCAAATTTAAAATGAACTGGGCAACTAGCTGAAAAGAAAGCTGAAAAGAAACAGCTATATGAACATTTTGAAACTAATTGAGGTTGAATGGCAACAGGTCAGTAACATGTCTCAGCTTAAACATTTGAGATGTTCTTTTTGTTCGATTGTCAATAATATTTGGGTTTATAAGATTAGAAAATCATTCTTTTTTAAATTTACATTTTTGTTTTTTTGGACTTAGGTTGTAAATCATTTAAGCACATCTGTAAGTTGGTTGAATTTTACAGTGGCCTAGCTTTATAGAAACACTGTCGTAAACTAGAAAAATTGGATGCCTTAACGCTGAAGATGTCTGCTGAAAAAGTTGAAAAGTTGTATGGCGGTGAAGAAACTGAAAATTCTGCTGAAAACAGGTGAAGAAGCAGAAATTTTTGATGAAAACAGGTGAAAAGCAAAAAATTCTACTGAAAGGGGTAAAGACTGAGAATTTTTTGCTGAAAAGTGGTAAAAAAAAACGTTGCCCTGAGTAGGATTTGAACCTGGCCCTCCTGGTCTCAAGGCAGCCACTCATCTCACTGAGCCAAACTCATTCTCGCAAAGAATAGGTGGAGAGACTGACAATTTTGCTGAAATGAGCAGAAGCTGCTGAGACTTGTGCTGATAAGAGGTGAAAAGGCTGAAAATTTTGCAGAAAAGAGGTGAATCAGCAGAATTTCTGCTGAAAAGAGTTTTGAAAAAAGCTGAGATTTGTGCTGAAAAGAAGTGAAAATTCTGAAAATTTTCAGTTTTTTCAGTTTTTTCTGAAAACAGCAGAAAAACTGAAAATTTTGCTGAAAAGGGGTGAAAAAGCTGAAATTTGTGTTGAAAAGAGTTAAATAAGTTGAATTGGTAACTGAAAGAAATGTTGCCATAAGCGGGATTTGAACCCGGGCCTCCCAGTCTGAGAACGGCTGCTCATCTCACTGAGCTAAAACACAGCTCAGTCCAGCAAGGAAAATCAGTGACGCCATTGATAATATGGCAGAAATGGGCAAAAAATATTGCATAAAAAATTCAATATCTCAAAAAGTATAGAAGTTATGAGCACCAAAAGTCATAGCAATGATTAGCAGAAAGAGCAGAATTTTTCAAAGTTTGAACAGTGCAAATAGCATGAACACTGAGAGAGTAGTTAAGCGGCAAAAAACGTACGGAAGCAACCAGAATAATAAAGAATAAAGAGAAACAGGAACTCAATAGTGTGGATGCCCTTTGAGGGCATCCACGCAATTATAGTCCAGCATGTGTTATGTGTGAGTAGCTCCACTTAAATAGGAAGGTTC
The DNA here is from genome assembly GCF_900408965.1 of Simochromis diagramma. NCBI lineage: Eukaryota > Metazoa > Chordata > Actinopteri > Cichliformes > Cichlidae > Simochromis > Simochromis diagramma. Next base: position 42,076 of record NW_024387313.1, read on the forward strand.
AGGCTACATTGTCCAGTGTCACCTCCTTTTCTCTCTGCAGCATATTCACCACCGGCTCATCCACCTGACACCTGCTGACTACGATGACTTTGTCAACATGATCCGCAGCGCAAGAGGTGCTTTCTGTCTGACTCCTGTGGGTATGATGCAGTTTAATGATGTGCTGCAGAACCTGAAAAGGGGCAAACAGACCAAGGAACTATGGCAGCGTATATCCCTGGAGATGGCAACCTTCTCTCCGTGAGCAGCACACTCGGGGAGACAAAATCTGCTCAGCGTCAGCCTGGGCCAAGAAGTCCCATCCAGCCTCCAGCATAGCTACTGCCACTGCACTGAGCTGACCACACTTACGTGTGATTTTGTTAGGGCCATTGCTCCCTGCTCCGAGGACTCAGTGAAGCGCACATAGGCAGTGCAATCGACTCCCATTCCCCAATTCACAGACTTACTTTCGTTTTTTGTGTTTGTCCACCAGAGCGTTGTGAAGAAGCCTGGTCACTTACCTGCTCTTCCTGGCTGATCTTTTATCATTGTTTATCGTTATGTAAATGTGGAATTCCGGTGTACTCCTTCCTTTCTTCATTTCTCCTCAACTTAAGACTGACAGGGATCTCTCCCCCTCATCCTCACTTCATTTTCACTGTTTTGTATTCTGTTTTTAGTTTTGTTTTAAAGGAAACCACTGCGTGAGTTATTTTTATGCTGCAACATTCCTGTGTAGTGTTAGATGCTTCACTCACCAGAGTCTTGTCACCATGGATATGAATCATTACAGTGTGGGACAAAACAATGATTTGTGAGAAGAAGAAAAAAAAAAGTTTAATATGAAGCATTTTATTGTCCCTATTGGTGAGGATTTTTCAGTATTTTGTTTAATCTTTTTTTGATACTTTGTAATAGGCTATGACACGTAAGCAAATAGGAATGGGACGAGAGTGAGGGAATGCTGAAGGTGCTTTTTCTGTTGTGTGGGATACATTTGTACATTTTAGCCTGCCTGAGAAGTGACATGAACAGCTCCAGACCAAAACCAGAGGCCACCTCACCACTGCTTAGGCAAACAATGTCTGCAAGGCCTTCTCGAGCTACACTGTCCAACAGTCAAAACACCTTATCAGTCCCATTTGGGCTAAGTTGTTTGTTTGTTTTAAAATAATTTTCCAATATAGAATCCCCAGATTTCCAGCAGCTGTCAGAACGTTTAATAGATCTTTTATATAAATATAAAAATGCTTTAAGGCAAACTAGATTTGCTTAATCTAATTTACAATGCTGTCTAAACACAGCTACTAAACAGACTCCTGACTAAAACGTAATAAAAAGAATTTAGAATAGCATGACCATAAATATTAAAATCACGCATCCAGCCCTTCTTCACCGCATCTAAAGCACTGACTAGTTTAAATGCACAGAATACAGCAGTGTGGATGGAGATGGCAGACCTATTGGAAGCAGCATTGTCCATTTGACTGATCCACATCCTTTTTCGTCCAAAGTTTTCCATATTGTAAAAGCCAAACATACCGTGTAAACACTCCTTTATAAGCCTTTTGTTTGTCCAGTGATATGGAGTGCATTTGCCTTGTTCTGATGCACCAAACAGAACTAAAACCACTGTTTGGATGATTGAAGTGTAAAAGAAAAACTTTCTGGCCGCACTCAGAAAAACCCAAATAAGCCACACAAAACTGAAATGTCTGCTTTATTATTCATGTGCCTGTTTTTGAAGGCTAGGAATTTGGTTCAGCAAATGTACACAGTGGACCAGACATCGCTGTCTCACCTTTCAACCACATTTGTTTTCTCTGCAGATTACACTGACATCTATTATAGTGTAATCAGTACCAGTCACCATATCAGCTTAGCGTTTTAGGTTGTCCGAGGTCCTGAATTATATGCTGCTCATGCTTTGTATACACTGTCACACATGTACAGTGTAGCTAATCATCTAAAACCCAAATGTTCTGAGACTATTACTTTGGCATCACGTTCTCTTAATCAGACATGGCTTTGGCTTTCCTCTGGAAAGTGCCATCTTCTTTGTTTTCAGTTTTCTGGTCCACTTAAGCCCCAACACTCTTCAAGACAGTTACCAGACACATATGACACAGTGTGTTTGAGTGGCCCTCTTCTTCGATGTGGTTAGCTCATAGCCCATGGTGCTGTTACTTCAAGACATGTTGACACAGTCCAGGCAGCTGCTGTGGTTCTGAAACTGGCTCATTGGTTCTGGACCTCACAGGTGAAGGTGACGTAGTAGAAAATGTACTGTGATATTTTTGTATTTCTCAAAAGTGTAGTTCGATTGAAAAGTTGTATATGTTCTGATTGCAAAAGGTTCTAATTGAGAGTGCAAAGACAAAAAAATAAAAGCAATAGTAAAAGTGTAGAGTTTACTTTAATAAAGATCATTGAAAACACTAAATTGCTTTGACTGATTTGTGGGTTTGAGTAGGGATTTATTTGTTTTATCCAACTTAGGCTAAAATGACCAAACCAACGTGTTTCTGTGCAATATCTCACCCATGGCCACAAGAGTTAGCAGTTATCAACTGATAAATTAGTAAGACTCAGATTGTTCAATCCTTTTCCTGACAATACCCACTGTCATATATACTATACAGCAGTCCCTCGTTTACGTTACGTTCTAAAAATAACCCGCGATAGGTGAAATCAGCAAAGTAGCCAACTTTATTTATCTAAAATTATTATTATAGATGTTTTAGGGCTGTAAAACCCCTCACTACACACTTTATACACTTTTCTCAGACAGAAATGAACATTTTCACTTTTCTCTCTTGTTGGGGAGAAAACTTACAAACATACAGTACAGCACTTCAGAGTCACACTGCTAGTGAAGATTTGTGTAAATTTGACAAGCTGAATGCATTCTGTACTGTACAGGAGACACAGCACGAGATTGGCTGTAGACCATTGTCAGTCAATCAGGACCCAGAACACAAAGCGTTGTTTTAAAAAAAAAAAAAAAATTGCACAAAAAAATTCTGCGAAACAGCGAGGCCACGAAAGGTGAACCGCGATGTAGTGAGGGACCACTGTATTGCCAAAATTCCCACAGAAATCCAAATCATCAAATTCAAGTGTTCCAATTGCTTCCATGACCACAGGTGTGTAAAATCAAACACCTAGGTATGCAGACTGCTTTATTTGTGAGAGAATGGCTCACTCTCAGGAGCTCAGTGAATGCCACCTGTGGAATAAGTTCAGTCGTGAAATTTCCGAGAAGCTTCTTTAGTTCATCATTTCTCTTCTCTGATGAGAGGTGAAACATCTTCAAGCAACTTAAAGAAGTCCAGACACTTTTCTTTCCAAGCTCCTTAGACTACGATGACCTGAATGACTGAGAACACAGATATCTTGCTACTAAATATTGCGCAGTCAACTGTTAGTGGTAGTATTATAGCAAAGTGATAACGATTAGGAATAACATCAACCATGCTACAAAGTGGTAGGCTACGTAAAATCACAGAGCGAGTTCAGCAGACTGTGAGGCACACGGTGCACCAAGGTTGCCAACTTTCTGCAGAGTCAGTGGCTAGAAACCTCCAAATTTCATGTGGCCTTCAGATTAGCCCAATAACAATGCATGGAGAGGTTCACGGAATGGGTTTCCACAACCGAGCAGCTGCATCCAAGTAAAGCTGCCACGGGACTGTAAAGACCTCACAAATGCACTTTGAAAGAATGGTCTAAAATTCCTATAAACACAGTCCTAACCCTTGTGGAAACCCTTCCCAGAAGAGTTGAAGCTGTTCCAGCTGCAAAGCTAATGAAGCAATCCATTTTGTCCATTTTGTTTACCAATCAAGATATTAGAAGCAGGGCCTGTAGGGTTTGGAAGTCGCCAGATGGACCCTGCATGGTTTGTTTTTTTTCTATGAACTATATACAGTATATATATAACCGGATGATGTCCAATATAGTTCTTTTCCCATGTCCCAAATAATTAATATAGTTTCAAAGTTACAGTCTTAGAACAGTTATAACTTAATTAGAGCTCCCCTCCGTGAATCGTTACCTTATCGTGGTGGAGGGGTTTGTGTGTCCCAGGGATACCAGGGGCTATGTTGTATGGGGGCTTTTGCCCCCTGGTAGGGTCTCCCATGGCAAATTGGTCCTGGGTGAGGGACCAGACAAAGAGCGATTCAGAAGAACCCTATGAAAAGACCATCAAGGGAACAGTTCACCCTGCCCGGGGTAGGGTTACCGGGGGGCCCGCCCTGGAGTCAGGCCCAGGGAGGGTGCCCGAGCGCGAGCGTCTGGTGGCCGAGCATTAGTCCATGGGGCCCGGCCAGGCACAGCCCGAAAAAGGGACATGGGCTGATCTTGCTGCAGGGTCACGGCTCGCAGGAGGCATGGTAGGGGTCAGGTGCAATGTCGGGCAGCGGCCAGGAGAGGAGGTCCTGGCGGACCGATTCCGGGCTACCAAGACTGGCAATTGGGACATGGAATATCACATCTCTGGTGGGGAAGGAGCCTGAGCTAGTGCGTGAGGTTGAGAGGTACCGGCTAGATATAGTCAGGCTCACCTCAACGCATGGCCTGGGCTCTAGAACCAGTCTCCTGGAGAGGGGCTGGACTCTGTCTCAGTCTGGAGTTGCCCCTGGTGAGAGGCGTCGGGCTCGGGTGGGTATCTTGGTATCCCCTTGGCTTGCTGCAGGTATGTTGGGGTTTCTCCCAGTGGACGGGAGGGTTTGTTCCCATCTGTGCTTATGCGCCAAGTGGCAGTTCAGCTTACCCAGCCTTCCTGGAGTCCCTGCATGGGGCACTGGAGGGTGCTCCCCCTGGGGACTCTGTTGTCCTACTGGGAGACTTCAGTACTCATGTTGGCAACGACAGTGAGACCTGGAAGGGCGTAATTGGGAGGAACGGCCTCCCTAATCTGAACCCGAGCGGTGTTTTGTTATTGGACTTCTGTGCAAATCACAGTTTGGCCATAACAAACACCATGTTTGAACATAAGAATGTCCATAAGTGCACGTGGCACCAGGACACTCTAGGCCACAGGTCAATGATTGATTTTGTAATTGTGTCACCAGACCTGAGGCCATATGTTTTGGACACTCGGGTAAAGAGAGGGGCTGAGCTGTCAACTGATCACCACCTGGTGGTGAGGGAGGATGCTGGACAGACCTGGCGCGCCCAAACGTACAGTGAGGCCGTGCTGGGAACGTCTGGCAGAGGCCCCGGTCCGCGAGATCTTCAACTCACACCTCCGGCAGAGCTTCAACAGCATTCCAAGGGAGACTGGTCCATGGTCCATGTTCAGCACCTCGATTGCCGAAGCCGCTCCACTGAGCTGCGGCCGCAAGATAGTTGGTGCCTGTCGTGTAGCCATGAAGCTGAAGAAGGAGTCCTACCGGGCTTGGTTAGCCTGTGGGACTCCAGAGGCAGCTGATAGGTACCAACAGGCCAGAGATTCTGGCAAACCATCGGGCGACTCAGGAGGGGAAAGCGGTGTTCTACCTGCACTGTGTGTAGTGAGGGTGGAGTGCTGCTGGCTTCAACTGAGAAAATTGTCAGGCGGTAGCAGGAATACTTCGAGGATCTTGAGCTGCTTTTCCACCATCCCTGGACTCGCACCAGTTTGCATACAGGGAGAACCGGTCAACCGAGGATGCGATCGCCACAGTGCTGCACACATTACTGAAGCACTTGGAACACAGGAACACCTATGCACGGCTCCTCTTTGTAGACTACAGCTCGGCTTTTAATACCATCCGGCCATACAAACTCCGTCCCAAACTCCACCAACTGGGACTTAACTCCTCTCTGTGCAACTGGATTGTGGACTTCCTCACTAACCGTAGACAGAGTGTCAGAGTGGGTAAGAACACCTCTTCCACCCTTGTGGTCAACACCGGTGCCCCTCAGGGGTGTGTTCTGAGCCCTCTGCTATACACTCTCTACACCCATGACTGTATTTCCTCCTGCGCGTCCAATCTCATTGTTAAGTTTGCCGATGACACTACAGTGCTCGGACTTATATCCAACAACGATGAGACAAACTATAGGACAGAGGTGCAACAACTAGAGTCATGGTGCCACGACAATAACTTGGTCTTAAACACCAAAAAGACCAAGGAGATCATTGTAGACTTCCGGAAGAAGGGTCATAACAACCATCTGCCTCTCTTCATTGGCAGTGAGGCGGTGGAGAGGGTGAGCAGGTTTAAATTCTTGGGGGTAACTGTGACCGAGGACCTGTCCTGGGGCAACCATATCACCTCAGTTGCACGGAAGGCCCAACAGCGCCTCTACTACCTGAGGAGACTGCGGAGCGCACACATTCCCAGATCTCTGATGTTGAACTTCTACAACTGTGCCATCAGCAGCGTTCTGACGTATGGATTTCTAGTGTGGTTCCCCAGCTGCACCAAGGCCGATCAGCAAGCACTCCAGCGGGTGGTGAAAGAAGCTGGCAGAATTATTGGAACAAGTCTGCCAGAGATCAGTAATATCTTCCCCACTCGCTGTCTGAGGAGGGTGCACAGTATCCTGCGGGACCAACATCACCCTGCGCGCCACCTTTTCCATCTGCTGCCCTCAGGGAGAAGGTACAGGTCTATACAGGCCAGAACATCCAGACTGGTCAACAGCCTGTATCCACAGGCTGTGAGGCTCCTGAACTCTCTGCCCCCCTCTCACGGACAATAACCATATTCAACTTCTTAATAGCAATGAACTGGTCTGCATTGGTGCATCATATCTTTATTCTCTTCCCCCTCCTGCCCCCCCCCCCTCTTTCTTAAATAGATAACTATCATATCTGATATCATATCTCACAGTACAATAATATTGAATGGGTTGCACTGTTGTACTTTGTCATGTTTCTCAGGTCTTTGTCTGAATTTCTACCAACATTACTTGTCAGGTTCTCATGTTATTGCTAAGGATTGTCTATTGCATTGGAGTCACACTGGGTTAAATATGTACACTTGGGTTTTAAGGGGTATTTATTATTTTCTTCTTTTTTTGGGTTGTATGGAAGCCCCAAACGCAATTTCATTGTTCTTGACAATGACAATAAATAAATAAATAGAAATAGAATAGAAAATAGATCTCCTCAAACTCACTGGCACGTCTTCCGTGGTGGAAGCAGAGTCTGGGGACGAAGGGGATGACCCGCCAATCTCTGAGGGCGAGGTCACTGAGGCAGTGTTGGGGGAAAACTCTGTAAAAGACCCAGGAGAAATAAAGACACAATGAGACAAAATTACTTTTGATGCTTTAACGTGTACACGGGTAAGCTGTTAAAACAACTCACACCATGAACAGAGGCTTGGCACTTTTTATAGGAGAGACAGTGAGAACAGGATAAGAAAATAATAAACAGATAAAATAAACAACTCCATATGTGGCGCTAGTCTCGTCAGCAGAGAGCTGGGAGAAAGCTGTGAGAGATAAAACAATCTAAAACAATATGTCCCAAAACAATATGTCTTTGCTGGGAAAGTCTAAAAGGATAATTCTAAACTAATCTAACCATAGACAAAGGGCATCTTTGTACATTTAAAAGAAGGTAAAGAAACATAGAATCATTTTTCCTGTAACATATTCCCTCCTGTTTTAACTTATTTTAAATGTATACAACAATTGTCTGTAAAGGTTATTTATTAAGTATCTTTAGCAATTTTTTAATTTTCAAATTGTGAGCATAGCAAAAATGTAAATCATGTGGTAAAAGAATAAAACAAATAAAAGAATAAAAGAATTAAGGAAGATACAGTAAAAGAAAGCATACAAGTAATAATGAAGGAAAATAATAAAAACTAAAACTACAAAAAATAAAATAAAATAAAAGAATAAGAAAACCTTATGTTGTACCTGTATAAACTACTAATGTGTTAATCAGTGCATGATCACTTGACAAGTCATTTTTAATCACCACGTCATTTATTAGCAGCTATTACAAGTTCTCCTCTAACAGAATTGCAACGGGATGCTGTTCTTCTTGAGGCACGGCAACATAAGTCATCATTGTAGTTGTTATCATCTTTGAAATCATTACTCTTAGACATGGCAACACACACAACACTAGTATGAGCAGTGCTATCATGATGAAACCTAGAAAGACAAACGGCTTTGCTGCAGCAGCCAACCACGAGCCGCCAAATAGCCAGTCCAGCCAGCCTTGTGGTGTGGCTGCTCCAGATGTGTGGTCAGTGACATATTTCTGCAGAACGGTCAAATTCTGCAAAGCTTCATAAATGTCTCCTCCAGCTTCGTATCCTTCAGGGATAAACGTGCAACATGTCTCCCCGATCAGCTTGCAAACTCCTCCTTGTGATGCTGTCAGCAGATCTAGAGTCAGTCTGTTCTGCAGCACCATCGTTCTGATGGCCTGCTGTTCTCCTGCTAAGGCCGTTCCCAGGGTCTTAGTCAAGTTGATGTGTCGTAGCAGAGCATATCGGTTGATCTCCACATGGTCCCGCACCTCAGCTACTCCAATGCCGGGGATCAAGCTCTGCAAGAACTTCACTCCTCCTCCCCAGATGCGAAACTCTCCCGGCACTCCAGTGTCCACTGTGATTCCAAAAGAATTGGGTGAGGCGATGTCCACCTCACGTCTCCGTCGGCTGCTGGGGTGGTGTTCAATACTTTGCATGAAGAAGACGTGATCTGATAATTGCACCAGGGCGCACAAACCCCCCCAATCTTCAGGGAGCGACAGATAAGCCTTATTGCCACATAGGAAGTACCAGTCAGCCAAAACTCTGGTTCCTCTACTGCTGGGTGCTGTCCGTGCACATCCTGTCTGGTACTGAGTCTTTGTTTGTAGTGGCATCCGGTAGCTGTAGTTGGAGCGACAGTTGAGGCTCATCAGCGTCGTGCTTCTGGCACAGGTTGCGTTGATTGAACAGGCCATACACTTCCTCTCATTCCTCGGTGGGCAGAAAGTGTATATGTATTTACATAGGTGAGTAGGCAGCTCCCCCACTGCCCGCGATCCATTGTTCATCACACATACTGGCAGTTGTGCTGCGTTCAGTTTGTTCAGTAGAATTACATCAGGCAGTGGGTCTGAGACTTGGGGCCAGGTCAGTAGGTAGGTCTGTCCGGAACAGTTCACATTTGTGGGTGATGATGACCTCCAGGTTGCTTTTGCTGGGATGCTGTAGTTGGCCTTGGACCAAAGAGTACCGTAGCCTGGATGTGTTGCCAGGCCCAACAGGCACCAACTGCGATCTTCAGGTATGCTGTACGGCCACAGGCCAGACGTCTTTGTCATACAGTGTCTGCCTTTTCTTCATATAGCGTGACTTGTTGTCCCTCACGGAAGCAAAGATGAGGAGCCCGGCCAGGGTCAGGGCCGCTGCAGCTATTAGGAGCCACCACCTCATGACAACAGGACACACCCTCCTGTTGTGAGTAGACCCCCCAGCCAGAAAGGCTGTTCCCTCCACCGGGCGAGATCACAACGATCGGGCGAGCCTGTGTCGGCTGAGTTTAGATGGCTTCACTTACTCTCCTGCAGTGGCTCTGATGGATCCAAGATGGTCGTTCCACTATTTTGCAAGCTCCAGTTTTTCCTTTGGAGCACTTTGATCAGAACCCAGTCACCGGGCTGTAATCTGCAAGACACTTGATAGACATCATTACGTTCTTCGTTATTTACAATCATCTCTTTGTTTTCTAACAGCTTAGACATCCATTTTGCTACTGAAATTGCATCTGCCTTTTTCACTGGGTAGATTTCTGGCCACTTTGAGAAGACATCTATAACCACTAGGGTGTATTTTTACCCTTGGCATTCATTTAGCTCAATAAAGTCCATATGGATTGTGTGAAAAAGATAAGGTGGTGTGGGAAAACGGCCTCTTTTTGGTCTTAGATTTCCCTGAGCATTATATTTTTGACACGTCATGCACGTTCTGACAAATTGTTTTGCTGAGGTTTCAAAATTTACAGTGTAGAATTTACAGTGTAGAAATGAGAGTTGACAATACTGGTCAGTCCCCCCGTTGACAAATGCGGCCGTTTTGTGGAGGGATTTTGGCAACACTGGCTTGCCATAACACATCATTAAGTCGTTTGTCAGAACTGCACCGTGTTTTAGCCATTTTGTCTGTTCGGCTGTGCTTGCTGCTTTTTGTTCATTTTGCAACACATCCAGTGGAATCTGATGTGTGTTTACTGCCATCAATGTGATGTTTGTCGTTTGTGCCGCCTGTTTTGCTGCTCTGTCAGCAAAGTTGTTGCCTGTAGTAATGAGTCAGTAGGCGTTGTAAGAGGTTGGCATGCTGAACTGGTTTTCCGGTTGATGTAATCATTCCTCTGTTTTGCCAAATTTTTTGCAAAATGATGCACAGCAGAGAAAACATACTGGCTGTCTGTATGTATATTTATTAGTTTGTCTTTGTGTATTTCACATGCGCGAATCACAGCTATCAGCTCAGCGCTCTGTGCAGAATATGAAGAAGAAAGTGGTTTTGCTTCTATTATCCTACTATCTGTGGTTACTGCGTAACCTACACAATTTCGGCCTGTGCTGTAAGGTCAAATGCTGTTCTCCTAGCTTCCACACTTGCTGATCATAAGGTGGATCTGGGCCTGGAGTTTGTTTAAATCTCAGAATGTTGTGATACTCGGTTGGTTTCTGGAAAGTGGATGTGGCGGGTGTGTGTTGATGGGCCACATCGTGTAGTGCTTTTAGCTCTGGTGGGGTGTCATTTAGCATGCACTCAGCAGTTAATTGTTGTACAGTTGTGTGGCCTGCAGCTGACTGTACAACTAATTTGTCCTTTGAAAACTGTAAGTTCGTAAGTGGCTGCCTCAAAACTGTTTTGCATTATTTCTCTGTGGCCTACTCCTACAATCTCGTGTGAAGTGACCTTCCTCTCCACAGTTCTAGCAGGCGTTGTCTCTATTTTATCTGCTGTTTCTGCGTGGCTGTTTGCAGCCTTGGTGTCTGTGACGTTGCTTGCCTCTCTGTTCTGCAAATGAGTCTCTTAGTCTATTGTCAACACGTCAGCCTTATTTTTAAGTTACAGAATGCTTCTTTTTTTTTTTTTTTTTTTTTGGTTTGGGAGAATAGATGCAACACTACATTTTCACTTAAGGCATTTTTAGATAATTTCTAGTTTTTCAAACAATTCATGCATCTCACACATTTCAAACTTTGAAGTTAGGGTTGTTTCCTATTTATACATATACATATATATATATATATATGTATATGTGTATATGTGTGTGTATATATATACACACACATGTGTATATATATATGTGTGTATATATATATACATATATATATATATATATATATATATATACACATATATATATATATATATATATATATATATATATATATATTTAAACTTTGCATTGCTCATAGCTCACAGCTCTAAACCTGGGCATTTTTCAATCATATGCCTAATCACTATGTGTCACTGTGATTCTCAATTATTGTCACAAGTTCGTTTAAATTCGTTTCCAAAACCAACAAAATAACCAAACAAAAACAAAAAACATACACGTGTCAGGACACAAAAGAAAAAAGAAAAAAAATGCTGCCACCCGAACAAGGCAGAAGTCTGCATATGTTGGCTTTTAATAGCATGCAGCTTCTGCTCTAAAAGAAACAAATAAATAAAAAGAAAAGAAAATGTGTAACATGCTCATCAGCTTAGCAGTGTCTACATATTTAATTCAGCTTCTCAATCCTGTAGTTTTAGCTGTTGTCTACAGGGTTTTGCTTATTGGTTGTTATTATAGGTGTGCTCTATATCTCAGCAGTGTGTCATTCTAGAATGATAGGTTTGAAGCTGGTCAAGTGCCTCTATGCACTTCATTAGTTTAGTTATTCTCTGTATTGTCTTCATCTCACATGTCATTACACTGAGTTTCAGCAAACCTTAAACTTGATGCAGACTACTGCTTAACAATTATCCACCTCACATCATAACCGATTAAGGTGCCTCTTCATATTAATATTATGTCATTGTTAATATTATCCTCTTTGTCTTATATAACAGCAATAGCATATTATAATATTTTATTAGTGTGTACCACTATACTACTACTGAGCCAATTTGTTAGTTAGGATCATCTTATTCAGCAAACAGATAATTTAGAATTCATCCAATCTGCGGTCACATTTGTTCTCTCTGTTGCATGGCGGACCAGGCAGTTCTATTATATTATTTATATTTTATTTTGTATCCATCAAGGGCTTCAGATGACCTGCAGTATCATCCTTTTCCCAAGGTGGAGACAGTTACCTTTTCACACACTGTCCTTGGCTGAACAGTGACACAGCCTTAATATACCTTATTTATGTTATTAAAATATTTTCGTGTGAATTATTTGCTTTATATTCATTTTATACATTGTGGGCATGGTCATCATGCCAACTGTGTTTCATTGTTAATATCACTTTACAGGTTGTTATCCTTGCTATTATTAATTTCAAATACTCTAAAGATAATTTCTACTGTAATTTTCCCTTTGTTTAGCTTTATTTCGTACTTTTTATATTTATATCTACTCAGTGGGGTCTGTTTTCAACCCTTTTAAACTACTTCAAACTACTGTGATCTCTAGTTTTCACTTAATAAGGGATTATTATGTTCTTCCTGATATGGGTGGTGCTGCAGATGCGGCTGCAGGAATGGGTCATGGCTTTCTAAAAGGATTGTGGGCACTGCACAGTGTCTCGTCTTCTGGTTTTACTAAAACTGGCAGTTGAGTTCTATTCTTCTGACTGTTTATATTTTGTTTTCTTAATTTTCTCAATTTACAGACTGTTTTGTCCGGCGCCTGGACTTTTCTTTTCTCACCACTGCTCGTCAGCAGGAGTGAGTTTTAATTTCACTTGCTTGATTACCCATCTTATTTATGTATTTACTTATTTTTTGTTTAAGTAATATATACACGATACAGCTGCTATCACCTTCGCTGGTATTAGAGACGAGAGTGGTTGCTCACATGCCCTTCGACTTTCGGACTAGTTCCGAAAGCGGTGTGAACTTTACGAGACGGAACTCGACCGTTCTCTCAAATCACCAGCACGTCAGTGAACAGCAGTAAAAGAAAAACACAGTAGGAGCAGCTCAGTCTCTTATTGGACCGTGAAAATTCAGCTTGCTCCGTTAATTAAAACAATACACACACACATTCACATTCACATTCTCAGCTTCGACGCGTGCGCGACCGGAACCCTTATGATAAGGGGAGCTCCCAGAGCTACTTACTCCCTAGACCCAGTCTAGACCCAGCTGGGGGAGCTACCCAGAGCTCCAAAGCTACCAGTCGACGAGCTTCCAAAGCTACCAGTCGACGAGCTACGCTACCAGTCGACGAGCTACTTCCGCTATTTTAAATTCCCTGAATTTAAAATACGTTTTTACGCAAGATTGTGTCAGTGTGTCTGTATCTACCTGGTCAGTGTCGCCGGGTCTGGTCCACCTCGATCGGGCCCCACCACCGTGGGTCACTTTCTAAGACGTTGGCCAAGACCCGAATTTAACACTCTTGGTCTTTTATCACACACCTGGTGTGTGAGCTGTCGACAGGCGAACAACGTGGACTGGTCACGGAGATGGGACACGATGGAGGCGCTCCGGCTCCGAAGGACCAAGAAATGTTGGGGGAAAACTCTGTAAAAGACCCAGGAGAAATAAAGACACAATGAGACAAGATTACTTTTGATGCTTTAACGTGTACACGGGTAAGCTGTTAAAACAACTCACACCATGAACAGAGGCTTGGCACTTTTTATAGGAGAGACAGTGAGAACAGGATAATAAAATAATAAACAGATAAAATAAACAACTCCATATGTGGCGCTAGTCTCGTCAGCAGAGAGCTGGGAGAAAGCTGTGAGAGATAAAACAATCTAAAACAATATGTCCCAAAACAATATGTCTTTGCTGGGAAAGTCTAAAAGGATAATTCTAAACTAATCTAACCATAGACAAAGGGCATCTTTGTACATTTAAAAGAAGGTAAAGAAACATAGAATCATTTTTCCTGTAACAGGCAGTTAAACAACTACTTGGTGGTAGAGCCCCTCGGTGGATCCTGTGGGGGGTCTCAGGATCTCATCTCTGCTTTTTACAGATGATGTGGTCCTGTTGGCTTCATCAGGTGATGGCCTCCAGCTTGCCTTGTAAAGGTTCGCAGCCGAGTGTGAAGAGGTGGGAATGAGAATCAGCACCTCCAAATCTGAGGCTATAGTCCTCAGCCGGAAAAGGGTGGAGTGCCCACTCCGGGTCAGGGAGAAGACCTTGCCCCAAGTGGAGGAGTTTAAGTATCTCGGGGTCTTGTTCACGAGTGATGGGAGAAGGGAGTGGGAGATCGACAGACGGATTGGTGCAGTGGCCGCAGTGATGCGGATGCTGTACCGGTCTGTTGTGGTGAAGAGAGAGCTGAGTGTAAAAGCGAAGCTCTCAATTTACCGGTCGATCTACGCCCCTACCCTCACCTATGGTCACGAGCTGTGGGTAGTGACCGAAAGAACGAGATCGCGAATACAAGTGGCGGAAATGGGCTTCCTCCGAAGGGTGGCTGGCCTCTCCCTTAGAGATAGGGTGAGAAGTTCGGCCATTCGGGAGGGGCTCAGAGTAGAGCCGCTGCTCCTGCACATCGAAAGGAGCCAGCTGAGGGGGTTCAGGCATCTGACAAGGATGCCCCCTGGGCGCCTCCTGGGCGAGGTTTTCGGGGCATGTCCCACTGAGAGGAGGCCCCGGGGCAGACCCAGGACACACTGGAGAGATTATATCTCTCGGCTGGCCTGGGAACGCCTTGGTGTTCCCCCGGATAAGCTGGAGGAGGTGGCTTGAGAGAGGGAGGTCTGGGCTTCTCTGCTTGGGCTGCTGCCCCCGCGACCCGGCCCCGGATAAGCGGAAGAAAATGGATGGGCGGATGGATGGATGGATTGATTAGAGCTCCAACTGAGAAATTAGGTCAGGGACCTAAAAGATTCATTCTTTTAAATAAAACATTTGCAAATGTCACTAACTTCTATCTTATTTAACAAACTTACATTTCTTAATTGCTCTGACATTTGTTTAACAGAGGTGATATGTGTCAGATGCAGAGGTGGGTAGTAACGAGTTACATTTACTCCGTTACATTTATTTGAGTAAGTTTTTGAAAAAAATGTACTTTTAATGTACCTTCTTTGCATGATACTTTTTACTTTTACTTGAGTACATTTGTGAAGAAGAAACGGTACTTTTACTCCGCTACATTTCCAAAATTCGACTCGTTACTTTAAAAAAATAAAATAAAATTAGTCTAACACATTAGATAACATGCCGCCAGTGGAGTTTCCGGTAACATTTTTACCAATGAGATGTGGCCATGCAGTCACATGACCAGTTTGAAACTGTGGCGGGCAGAGTGGCCCAAGCATTTCAAAGTAGCAGACACACGGAAAGAAGAAACATGAAAACATGGCAGAGTCTACGCTAGAGCTGAAGAGGATGAACAGCATTTTCCTCACATACAAAGAATGTTTCGCTAAAAAGCAGCACAAAAGAACAGCTATGTCTTCAGCGTCGGTGTCTTCAGTGAGAGCCAAAACAAACCAACTTTTCAGCGTGAAATAACTCAACTCGTGTAACCTGAGGAAACGGTAAGTTTTCTCTAAATATCTTTTTAGCTGTGGTTAGCTGGATGTCAGTCTTATGTTGCAGCAGCTGTGTCGAGCTCAAGCTGCAAGTCTGATGCTCTGATGCGACCTGAGTGCTCAAACTATGCGTTCATAACATGAAGCTTATTATACAAAATCTGTCCCTTGCTCTCCCTCTCTCTGTCTTTCACTTACAAAGACACACACACACACACACACAACACCATCAACTTTGCTAAATTACTACTGAAAAACATTAGGCAGCTGTAATTGAGCAGCAATGTCCATCCAGCTCTTTTCATGGTTGTTGTAGTCGTGATAATTTTGTGAGGCCACACTGAAAAGCCTCAGATACGTAAGCGTAGAGCTGCCACCCAGGCAAAAGAAAAATAGAGCTATATCACGTTATAACGTGAAAATGTAATGTTTGTACAATATACTATCACGTTATTACAATATACATAATTATCACGTTCGTACAATATAAATATTATATTGTACGAACGTGATATTATATTGTTCAAGCGTGAACAGTATATTGTACAAACATTAAAAGTATATTGTTATAACAATAAACTTTTCACGTTCTAACGTGATATAGCTCTATTTTTCTTGCCTGGGTGGCAGCTAGGGATGGGTACCGGTGTCCGGTGCCATGATGGCACCGGTTCTGACATAAACGGTAGTAACCAGACCGAAAAGCAGCGCACATTTCTGTGCTTTATTTCGGTGCTTTTTTTTCCTGAGCTGTGATACACTTCTAGCCAATCATTTTACGTTTCCGAGGATAGTAGGCGGGTCCAGGTACGTACGTTCTTTTAGAGCAGAGCTACAGATTAAAAATGCCCAAGGCGAAGCGGTCAAAAGTCTGGCTGTACTTCACAGCAAAATATGCAAACTCAGCAGCAACAAGTGCTTTAAGCTGATACTGTGATACTGTCAAAGGAGGTAACACCTCAAATCCGATGAAACACCTGGCGACGCATAGCGTTTTTTTTTAAAAGCCGAGAAATGCGCCGTATTTGATAGCTTGCTGCGAGACCTCACACCGAGCACATCTACTGCGGGTGTGGTGCCTGTTATCGACCCGGATTTAGCAACATCCCCAAAAACCCAAAGAGGAGAGTCCTGGCCCCTAGCCCTGCCAGTGTAGCAGAAATGATGAGGATGATGATGCAGCAGCAGCCGTTCTTCTCTGCGTGAGTAGCTTAATGTTGTTCGTGTGTAATTCACGTTGAGCAGGCTAACCACGTTATCACATTAATGCATGTAAGGTGAACTAGCAAACATCATCATAGCTACATGCGGCTGTCTTCTTGTTTGATGGCAGATGCTCCCTTCACCCTGGCCAAAAAGGCTAAAATGACCAAAGAAAAAGAGGGAAACAGCTAAACATGAGAGGTTTTTGGACAAAGTTTGTGTTTTTTCCATTGTTTAAGCACTGCTTCCAGCCAAGAGTGATACCATATATGCCCCATAGCTGCAGAAAAGGCTAACACTGTTATCTTTTTACAAAAACCAGCTGAACATGAGAGGTTTTTGGACAAAGTTTGTGTTTTTTCCATTGATTAAGCACTGCTTCCAGCCAAGAGTGATACCATATATGCCCCATAGCTGCAGAAAAGGCTAACATTGTTATCTTTTTACAAAAAAAACAGCTGAACATGAGAGGTTTTTGGACCAATTTTGTGTTCTCCATTCTTTAAGCACCGGTTTGAGCACCGTTTGAGCACCGGCACCGTTTCAAAAGTACCGATTTGGCACCGGTATCAGATAAAACCTAAACGATACCCATCCCTAGTGGCAGCTCTACGCTTACGTACTCGGATGAGCTTTCCAAAGTTCTACAAGTTGTGCCTCCATCTCTTGTGTCCAGATCACACGCTGCACTGCCGTGCTGCTCCACCTTTTCTCTTTCATTTCTGTGTTCGTGCGTGCGCAGTGTGAGAGGCTGCCTTGAGGGGCGACAGGATTTCCAACAGATTTGATTATCATGCGACCAAACGATTGATGATTGTGAGCTGGTCGTGAGGTGTTAACTGCTTTTCGTTACCCCATGTATACTAAACGATGCACGACACACGATTAAGGCAAAACTCGGGCCGATCCCCAAAACGGTTGCGCGACTGAAAAATCGGCTCAAAATGGGCCAAAAATCGCACAGTGTATGGCCAGCTTTTGAAGGCTAGCTCCAAACAAGCATCTGCAGCTTGGCAGTGTATACAGCACTATAATGACCAGACCTAATTCTTTTGAAAACCATACATCTTTCCACAGGTCTCAACTTCATCAGACATCACCTAGACTCAGAGCTGGACGAGGCCAGCACAAACAGAAGCCTAACCGACTAAGATGATGGATGCATGGGGTCAGGAAAGCCAGAAGCAGGGGAGCTGGAGAGGTACCTTTCATGTCCATTCACTGGAGGTGTGGATCCATTGCATGGCTTTCCTCACATCAAGAAGCTGTCGATCAAAACCAATACAGCTCTTCCTGCATCTGGAGCTTGTGAAGGACTTCTCAGTCATGCAGGACTCCTGTTCACTGCTAAATAGTCACAGCTTCACAGAAAGAACCTTGAGAGCAAACGGCTGCAGAAGCTTAACCATCACCTCACTGAGTCAAGAAATGGCACATTTTTGCTAAATATGCAGAAATAGATGCACACCCATACAACTTATGGTAAACTGAGCTGCCTTGTGTGAACATATGTTGAAGATGCCTCATGCTGATGTTTCTCTGAGGCTGCTGTGCCATTTGGAGCAAAAATGAATTTAAAGTTTACAGCATATATTGTCACTGGAAATTGTTTGCACTGTTTATATATTTATATTATTTACTGTAGGTATTGGTGAAAAAAGCTTTGTTGTGAAAAACTGAAATCTGGAAATTAGAATTGTTGTGCTCTATTTTGTTGATGTTTTTACATATATTCCTGTTGAAAATACTAAAGTTTGTATATTTATTTATTTTTGTTTGTCTGATAGCATTTATTTATAAAATAAATCAGACATTTCAAACAGTTACTCGCTACTTGAGTAGTCTTCGCCAAGTACTTTTTTACTCTTACTTGAGTAACTTTTTTGATGAGTACTTTTCACTTTTACTTGAGTAATAATATTTTAAAGTAACGCTACTCTCACTTGAGTACAATTTTTGGATACTCGACCCACCTCTGGCAACTGGACAGGAGACCGGGCTGCTAAGGGCGACTGGACAGCTGGCTGAACTGAGGGCTGGAGTGGTGGTTGTGATGAAAATGGAGTTGTTGGAGGAGTAGCTGACTGAGCTTCAGGCTGGGCAGCTGACTCAAAAAACATAGCCCCAGAATAAACAATCCCAAGGTCCAAAGAAAGAGAAAAAGTTTCCTTTTCACTCACCACAGTTGGCTGCTTTGACATCCTGAAGTCTGGCTGTGGGGTGATGCGCTGGTGGCGCGTCCGTCGCTTCCTCCTCAGTGATGGATTCGATGGGCCGGGTCACATAACTTATTCACAGAATCAATTATATCCTCCCAAAGATCATCAGACGGGAAGAGTGCTGCTGGGTCCATGTAGTGGTCGCATCATTCTGTCATAGGTAATAGGCTGTGTGACAGGCAGTAAAAAGGACCCAAAATGCAAGACTCTCAAAGACGGGACTGGAACTCAAAACGCAGCTTTATTGCTGGAAAAATCTCCTTAAAAATTAACTCTCACAAAAGCAAAATGGATTGTTATATAGTGCTTCTACTCTCACGGAGTACTCAAAGCGCCCTATACAACATGCCACATTCACCCAGTCACTTTCTCTAAACTTAGTGCTGTCTAAACACATTTACACTCCGATGGATGTCTCAGAGAGCAACTTGGGGTTAGTATCTTGCCCAAGAATACTTGACATGCAGACTAGAGGAGCCAGGGATCGAATCACCAACCTTCTGATCAGTAGGTGACCTTAGTGATGTGACGTTCTGTATCGAGGCTTCAAAGCTTGTGTCGAGTAATGGAGGGGGTGTTTCCGCGATACGCAACGAGGCTTGCTTCATTTATGGTAGGAGCTGAAAATGATGACGTCTGAAGCCTCGCTGCCCACCAGTACCACGTGACTGGTTCAGGAAGTGGTTCGAACTTTGCCGCGAGCTATGACAGCGATATAAACCCCTCAGACTTCATTCAAAATGTGGGTCTTTGATGGAGAGTTGCGGTTAGTGAGAGTTTGGAGACAGTTTGGAGGTTTATGAGAGTGAGGAGAGAAAGTCAGGAGAGAATGGAGCCAGCTAAGAAGAGGAGGATGTCCTCCCTGTGTGGGAACATTTTGATCTTATTCCTCCCAACAGGGTATGTAAATTTCTACAGAAGATGTATTTTCATAATACTGATGGTGCAATACAATTTATGTTAAGCAGCTTTACTTTTGTACAAGGTGAAGTGTTTGCTATGTGCCAGGGAGCTGGGATATACCAACAACACCTCATCCATGCTTAGGCACTACAGAGCTTTGAACGAGAATAAGGGGAACACCGATTGTGGAGCAAGACCAGGTGAGCCATCAAATGCCATGATATGATAATACAGCATGCCGTAATGTTACTAAATGATATAACAATATTATACAGCTGTAATAAGTTACGTGTGTGATATTTATATTTGTGCTTTGTTTTTGTTGTCTTTCCTCAGGAAAACAATCTCAAATAGATGAAGACCTGGTTAGCATGGTGATTGAGGACTCCCAGCCATTTAGCATTGTGGAGGACAAAGGATTCAAAAGATTTGTTAAATCATTAAATGTTTTAAATGTTCTCCCCACTAAAAAGGTCATAACAGCAGTGAAAATGTAGTTTTTACAGAATAAAATGTGAACAGGCAGGACTGAGGCTCAAAGCCTCAGTGTGTAGCTACACTACACACTGCTTCACAGCCATGTCGTACTTTTAAACAAAAATGTTTTTCTTTCCTTTAGGCCAGGGGTCGGCAACCCTAGGCCACAGATGGCACGCGAAGGGTTAACTGATGGCACGCGAAGGGTTAACTGATGGCACGACCATAGCTGGACTGGCCATCGGGCATACCGGGCATTTGCTCGGTGGGCCGATGATTTTTTTTTTGTAACAGTATAAACAATGAGAGGTGGTGGATTGACCAGATGCTGGCCGGTGTGTAAAAATAACTCAGTTGTTTGATGGTGGCTATAGCGGAGCTTCCACAGATTCAGTAACATTATCAAGTGGTGGAGGCCAGCAGGTGGATCAGGGAGAGGGGAGGCAGAAGGAGGAGAGACCCGAGGCAGCACCGGTCCGAGTGTCAGGTGAACTGAACTTCAGGTAAGAAGTTATGACCTGCAGTCTATCTGGGTCAGATATAAACCAAGTTTAGGTGGAGCTTATTTTCGTTGTGCTGACTTTTTACTGTCAGTTACAATAACTCGTACTGCGTGCTAGCTAGCATGACGGAGTTTCTATACAGCTGGGTGGGTGCTATGATGTTACTGATAGTGAACTTTATTTTAATCATAAGGTTAGTTAGTAGAGTTTCCAACCATCCCATAAAAAAAAGAATCGTCTCGTATTCAGAGAAAATATCACGCGTTTCGTATTGAGCTGAAAAGGAACACAGTTTGTCCCGGACTTCAGCTAGAATGAAAAAAGACACAAAGCTGGAGTTATTCTGTCATTACGCTGTCAGCTGCCTCTTCTCTCCTGTCTCTCCTGTTTCTACTTCAATCATGAAACTGATTAATGATCAGTTTCATGATCATTCTCTCTTGTTTGTTTATCGCCCACTTTGCGCCAGAAAGAGGAAACCAGCAGATGTCGCGCTAAACAACAGCAGCACGTTTAAGCTTGATCAGCTGTTGTTAGAATTTATTTAATATTAATTTCTAGTATCAGCTGATGTTTGCTGGAGCCACAGCTGTAAAGCTGCTGGTCATGATGTCGGTTTGGATATGTGGTGAGCAGTGTTGGGAAGGTTACTTTTAAAATGTATTCCATTACAGAATACAGAATACATGCCCCAAAATGTATTCTGTAACGTATTCCGTTACGTTACTCAATGACAGTAACGTATTCTGAATACTTTGGATTACTTAATATATTATCATGCTTTTTACAACAACGTGAATGTACTATTGCTGTGTGATTTATTACTATTACTGAAGGTCCGCGACTCCGAACTGTAGTAAAGGGACCTCTGGCTAATACGGCGGGGTCCCTGTCGGCTAATAGCCGAAAAATAGCTTTACTTTGTTGTGTGGGTCAACTTTTCTTGCAAGACACAGAGAGAGGCGTTGAAAGGCTGCTCCAACGGAACTTGTTGTTTTCGGAGGAAAACACGAACACGGTGTACAGTCGAGTCTTAATAGCTTACTTACAACTGGGCTCGTCAGGCTCTCTTCTTGGCTGCAGTGGTTATTATTATATTTACATGCTTCCAGCTCCCGTTTTTCCTCGATGACAACTCGCACCTTTCCACTCCCCTTTTTCTCCCTCCTCGCGCTCACAGACCCATAACGTGTATGGCAGTCCATTCTCCCTGCAACACGGACTACACTGCCCATGATGCTACATTCTTTAGAGCTATGCTTGTAGCATTCTGCCTGTTAGCTTAGCACAACAACAACAACAACAACGAAAAGGCGCTCTCTCACCCAGGAAACACACAGTCGCAGAGAGAGAGAGAGAGCGTCGCCCTGTAACCATGGCAACTGTAACGCTGCCGCCTGGAACAACAGAACGTAGCTGTCAAACAAAACCCAAACAGTCCTGACCCGCGACAATATGAAACAGGAAAGTACTGCAGTGTAATCCATTTATTTCAACAAAGTAACTGTATTCTGAATACCACCTTTTTAAACGGTAACTGTAACGGAATACAGTTACTCATATTTTGTATTTTAAATACGTAACGGCGGTACATGTATTCCGTTACTCCCCAACACTGACTACAATATACATGTTTTACACACTCCTTCTGTTGTTGACATTTACAGGCTGTGTGCAAAATGCCACACTCTTCAAATCCATGCCAACTAATATTTTATGTCCAGTAGATGTCCTATTAAAGCAAATGAAGCTTCAAGACGCTTTGTGCTGGGGTGAACCAACTGGATGAAAAGCTTCAGTGCTTCATGAAACTTCATCTGCCCATCACTAGGCGACCTGCTCTACCTCCTGAACTACAGCCACCTCAGAACAAAACTTGGAACAGAAACACTAGAACATGACAAACACACAGCATGTAGAAAGTACAACACAACAGAGAGCAAAGGAAAACACAGGGCTTAAAAACACAGGGGAGTAATCAGGGAATGGGAAAAAGGAGGGAGACACAGCTGGGAGAAATTAGGGCTAACGAGACAGGGGAAGTAAAACTGAATACACTAACATATGACATGGACTTTCAAAGTAAATAGGAAACAAGAAACAATTTACAAAGATAGACTTGAGAGACAGAATGAAGGAATAATAATAATCAAAAACAGCACAACTAATGAATCAGAGCATAAATCATAATACAGAAAAACACCAAAATATGAGAAACAGAAAATGCTGGGTCAAAATGACCCAGACCGTGACAAGAGCATGCTGTAGATATTACAGGTACTGCGCTGCAATGGTTTGAATCATATCTATCTAATAGACTCCAGTTTGTGCATGTAAATGGAGAGTCCTCTTCACACACTGAGGTTAATTATGGAGTTCCACAGGGTTCAGTGCTAGGACCAATTCTGTTTACATTATACATGCTTCCCTTAGGCAGCATCATTAGAAGACATAGCATACATTTTCACTGCTATGCTGATGACACCCAGCTCTATCTGTCCATGAAGCCAGATAACACACACCAATGAGTTAAACTGCAGGAATGTCTTAAAGACATAAAGACCTGGATTGCTGCTAACTTTCTGCTTCTTAATTCAGATAAAACTGAGGTTATTGTACTCGGCCCTGAAAATCTTAGAAATATAGTATCTAACCAGATTCTTACTCTGGATGGCATTACCTTGGCCTCCAGTAACGCTGTGAGGAACCTTGGAGTCATTTTTGACCAGGACATGTCCTTCAATGCAAATATTAAACAAATATGTAAGACTGCGTTCTTCCATTTGTGCAACATCTCTAAAATTAGAAATATCCTGTCTCAGAGTGACGCTGAAAAACTAGTTCATGAATTTATTACTTCCAGGCTGGATGACTGGAATTCATTATTTTTATTTATTTATTTAGGACAGTGCATGTTAATGAACATAAATGTAAAAAAAAAATTACATGAATGTAAACATGCCAGATTATAGCCAAAGGCTAATTTCCATCTGTTGTCCTTAAACATAAAAAAATAGACACAATAATTCATAAAAATTCATCATTCATTCATAATAAAAACTCCATCACCAAACTTACACATGCACACCATTCTGTTCCCAAATAAAACATTAAAACTATACAACTCATATATGATCACACACTTGATTTGTCCATAACCAGTTTTTAACCTTTGCCTTAAACAAATTGAATGTCGAGCATTCTCTAATGGGTTGAGGAAGACTGTTCCACAGATGGCCACCTTTAACAGAGAGGACGTTCTGCCCAAATGCTGTCCGTCTGTGGGGTATAAACAAGTCTCCTCGGATTGTAGCTCGAGTGGTCCTGTCTGAGCTTTCTTTATGCCTAATGAACTGCTTTAGTGGTGGTGGAGCAAGGGAGTGTAAGACTTTATATATTAAACTCACTCTTTTAAGTTTCACTAAGTTATTGAAGTTCAGTAATTTATGTTTTTTTAACACATGACAGTGGTGGTGGGAAGTCGGTTTTTTGTCAAGTAGTTTTAAACTTCTTTTATAAATGTTTTCAATAGTTTTAAGTGTTGTTGGACAAGCAAGTGACCAGGACGTCAAACAATAGTCCATATGAGAGATGATCATTGAGTAAAAATAAGTTTTTGCAACATTCATATTTAAATTATTACGTATATGATTAAAATTTTGATTATTAAATTTAAGTACCTGGGACACTTTATTTACGTGACTGTTGAAGGATAATGTTGGGTCTAGAATGACCCCAAGATATTTAAATTCTGGAGCTAATTCAAGCTCTACTCCATCCAGGAATATGTTTGACTGCTTCAAGTTTAAGGGGCGTTTTGAAAAATACATGCAGACAGTTTCTGAGGTGTTCAACATTAGGCATGAGTCCTCCAGCCAGCTATAAGTTAATGCTAAAGCAGCTGTAAGATCTTTTGCCACCTGCTGGACACTATTTGCTTGCGTATATATAATTGCATCATCCGCATACATTTGAGCAAATATATTTGGACAGACTTCAGGTAAGTTATTGATAAAAAGAGAGAACAATAAGGGCCCAAGAACAGATCCTTGAGGAACCCCTGTATCACAGTCTAGATATGGAGATTTAACCCCATCCAACACCACACACTGTTTCCTGTGTGAGAGATATGAGGCAAACCACTGAAGAGCCTGACTGGAGATATTAAACAGAGTCAATCTGGACAACAATATCTGATGGTTTACAGAGTCGAAAGCCTTCTTCAGATCTAAAAATACAGCTCCAACACAGGGACTCTTGTCCAGCAAGCTCTTCAAGTTCTCCACTAACATACACAGGGCAGTATCTGTGGAGTGATGTGGCCGAAAGCCAAACTGCAATGGATGTAATGAGGGTTGGGTGTTTTCTAGGTGAGCAGTGAGGAGTTTAACCACCCACTTCTCAGCTATTTTAGATACGACCGGGAGTATGCTTATGGGGCGATAATTAGCCATGTCAGTCTTCACACCTGCTTTGAAAATTGGTGTAACTGCAGCAATTTTCCAATCTGTTGGAACAATGGAGTGTTCGAATGACATGAGTTGTTGGACGTACAAGCAAATCCATATGTTCCTTTAGGAAATTTGTGTTAATACCATATACATCAAGTGCTTTTGATTGTTTTAAACCTGTAATTAGTTTAGCAACTTCAGTGTCTGAAATATGAGTGATGGTGAACAAATTTTGACCAGCATCATTCACATTATCAGAGCATACGACTGAGTCAAAGCTCTGACTGATCTCCTTAAACACTTTCTTTATTTCATCTGTTAAGTTACTGGCAATAGATAGAGGCTCTCTAACAATAGAGTTATTTACATAAAGTTCAATTGTGTTTTTACTTTTGTTTGAATGACGGCCAAGTAATTTATTTAAGTGTTGCCAGATAATTTTACCATTACCTTTGGCTCTTTCAATTATATTTATAAAAATTTTTGCTTTGGCCTGTCTCAAACTTCTTGTTACTTTGTTCCGCATTGAAGTAAATCTCTGTCTATCTAGAGTTAGACCTGTTTTCAGGAACTGCTTTAGTAACTGATCTCTTGTTTTCATTAAATTCTTGCACTCTTTGTTTAACCAGGGCAAATTAGATGTTGTCTTTATTTTTTGTCAACCTCTAATGGAGTATGTTGATATAACATCCTTGACAATGTCAGTGAAGTGACTGCTGCAGAATTGTGGATCATCACTACACAATAAAGGCTCCCAGTTAACTGATGCTAATGCTTCTGCTACATTTTGTCGCTGACTTCTTGGTATGAATTCATAAAAGGATCTCCTATTAGATGAACTTTGAAAGTCATTCTTAACCCGTGATTTTACAAGTTTTCTAGAAAATAATATAAAATTGTGGTCTGAAATACCAGTGATAAAATTATAAGATTTAATATTACTTATTAAATATTATTACTGAAAACCAGATCTATTTTAGTTCTAGAGTGTCTTGTTATTCTTGTGGGTTGTTCAATGTGTTGAGTAAAGTTCAAAGTCTCCATTATGTCCTTGAGTGTTTTTTTTTGTCCTTTTCACAGTCCCAGTTGACATTAAAATCTCCCATTACAATTATTTCATTAGACTTATTATTTATAGCATGATATTTAAGTAATATCTGTAGTTGTTCATAAAAAATATTCTTTGCTGAAGGAAGGCGATATAAACAGATCAACGTAAATGACATTTCTGGGGAAAGAGTGATTTTAACAGAAATATGTTCTATTTCGACATCTATTGGTGAACAAAGTAAAGAGCAATCCAGGTGTTTTTTTACATACACAAGTATTCCTCCTCCTCTTGTTCCAATTCTATCCCTTCTGAATACTGTGTACTCTGGAAAGACAACCGCAGACTCAGGAGAAGAACTTGTGAGCCAAGATTCAGAGATACCCAAAATAGAAATATTGGAATTGCTTAGAATATGTTCCAGTTGCTCATGCTTTGGTAACATACTGCGAATGTTAATGTGTCCACATAGAAGCCCCTTTGGTTTATTTTTAGTGTCCCAGATTACTTTAGCCTGATTAAATGTCTTGCAGATCTTTGTTCCTCTGTAAATTTTAATAGCAGGATTTCTTGTCCTTTTGTTGACAATGCTATGAGCATTTAATGATGAGAAACCCTTTACCGGAGACTGTAGTTTGGGTACAGCAGGTGGGGGCCCAGGCAGCCGCGTTGGGGGCCCAGGCAGCCGAGGTGGAGACCCAGGCAGCCTAGGTGGAGGTCCGAGCAGCTGAGGTGGAAGCCCAGGCAGCCGAGGTGGAGGCCCAGGCAGCCGAGGTGGAGGCCCAGGCAGCTGAGATGGAGGCCCAGGCAGCCGAGGTGGAGGCCCAGGAAGCAGAAATGGAGGCCCAGGCAGCCGAGGTGGATGCCCAGGAAGCTGAAATGGAGGCCCAGGCAGCTGAGGTGGATGCCCAGGAAGCCGAAATGGAGGCCCAGGCAGCCGAAATGGAGGCCCAGGCAGCCGAAATGGAGGCCCAGGCAGCCGAGGTGGAGGCCCAGGCAGCCGAGGTGGAGGCCCAGGCAGCCGAGGTGGAGGCCCAGGCAGCTGAGGTGGATGCCCAGGAAGCTGAAATGGAGGCCCAGGCAGCTGAGGTGTATGCCCAGGCAGCCGAAATGGAGGCCCAGGCAGCCGAGTTGGAGGCCCAGGCAGCCGAGGTGGAGGCCCAGGAAGCAGAAATGGAGGCCCAGGCAGCTGAGGTGGATGCCCAGGAAGCTGAAATGGAGGCCCAGGCAGCTGAGATGGAGGCCGAGGCAGCTGAGATGGAGGCCCAGGCAGGCCTAGGCTAACTAGGCTAATTAGTTGTAGCCAGTCCAAATCACTGATGTTTGAATTAGGTCCAGGATTTAGTTCTATATCACCAGCCAAAAGTAGCATCAGAACAAGTTTCAGAATCTCCAGCGATAGTTGTGGTATATTTGATTGTTCATGTTTACCTGGGGGTGGTCTAGCATGACCAAAATCCAAGAATCTTGTGAACAAAAGATGTTGACTACATTTGGCTGGGAAAGTGGTATAATTATCCAGCTTTCTTGGACATGTCAAACTCCACAGAAGATAAAAATGTATAAAAACAAAAAGACAAGTTGATGTCAAGATCCAGGGGTTTTTAGGTGGGTTTTTTGGCAAACGCACAGGACCTGCCAAGCTGTGTGTCTGCACCCTAGCAGCCATCTTGAGAGTTTCATCGAAAGAAGCTAAAAACATAGTGATGCTTTCTCGCCCTCAGGATGTCCTAAATTATCAGGAAGTTTGTTTTTGTTTTGTTTTTTGCACTTATTGACTTGCAAAAGCCTATATGACATTTTTTATTTCACCATTCATTAACCGCACAGATCTTTTAAATATGTTAAAATTTTCTTTAAACAAACAGTATTATTAAAATTCTTCATGACTGGGCCAAGTGTCCTCTTTTTTGGAAATCAAAATATGGTCACCCTATCTATGGGGATCCATAAAGTATTCTGAATCGAATCTCAATCAAACTGTGGGTGAACAAATTAGATAATGTGATGATGATTACAGCAAAACAAAGGGTTCAGCATGTATATTATCAGATAGTTAATCGTTACTGAGGTGTTTTAGTGTAAGTAAGTAAAACGACAATATTCTTGTAACAAACTCGTTATGTTAGTGTTTTGCTTCTGCTCGCGGGTCACATCAGGGACTTCACTGTGCTACACACCAGAAACAAAAACAAATCGATGTAACCTTTGTAGCTTCAGTTATTCAAAATAAAAGTGTGTCCACTCATTCGATATTTCCCGAATTGACAGGAAAACGGTTCTCTTTATTTGGTCTTCAGTCTACGAAAACAACTCTTGGATTAATAACGCGGGCCTTCAGATTGTAAACCCTCCCCCTGTGTGACGGATTTGGTTGACTCCAGGCCCCGGCAGAACCAAGATGGCTACCTGAGCACCGACGAAACGAAGTTCACTTTCTCACTGTAAATACTGAAGCTTGTTGTGCTTCTCCGCCATGGACGGATCACTGTGTGTGGACAATGAATACAGGTGAGCGTCACAGACAGATTTTATGCTAAGGCCTAGGGGCTGAAGCCCGGTTGTCTGCAGGATTTTGAGTAGCTCTAATAGCCACAGCAGCTAGCTGTGGGTACAAGTCATACCCGTAGTTAGGGGACTGGTGTTTGTACTGGGAATCCTTGTTAGCGGCTGGACAACTCAAGGATATACCTGCACTACAATGAGATAAAACCACCAGGAAGCCATGGTCAGGCCACGGTTTTATAGGTTAGACGTTTACCCAGACACACTGAACGCTGTTCTTAGCTAAGCTAACGTTAGCGAGCTTTGCGCATGCACTCAGCAGGCTAAAGAGTTAGTTTGCTGCCGTGCTGCTTTTCAGATGTCCTCCTTCATGTAATATAGTGTGGTGAGTCCGACAGGTATGTGCACTGAGAAGTCACCCTTGTGTCTGGTTTACTGCCAAGTCCCATATTTTCACTAGTGTAACGTGAAGTAGACCAGATGTTGCACAGCGACAGAGGTGCTGTCGACACCAGGTTGGATGTTTTGGTCGTTGCCAAATAACCCGAGCTGTTCGGATTACACTAATAGCCGTAGCATTGCAGACTCGGCGCTCTTTGAACCCCTTTCGCCGACTCCACTTTACAAATACATATGATTTAATATCAAATTAAATGATCTAGAACGCGGCCTGAGAAAGGGTTGATCAGACTACTTTACCGTTGTCATCTCCACTCCAGACCATCACCATTTTAGGACCATCTTAATACAGTATATATTGTTTATATATATATAGTTACACAGTGACAAATTTTTAAGCTTTGCTTCTCTACACCACCATAATGGATTTCAAATCTAACGATGAAGATGTGGTAAGTCCAAACCTTGAGCTTAAATTCAAAGGATTTAACAAAAGTAATGCATTAACTGTTTAAGAATTGCAGCCATTTTTTTTTACACAGACTCGATATTCAGAAGCACAAAAGTAATCAGAAATACACTGTTGAAAAAACTAACAGGAACACTTTGAAAAAACATCCGATCTCTATGGGTAAAAATATGTTGGATCTCTTTACTGATATGGACTGGGTAATGTATTAGGAATGAAAAGCTTCCATGTGGTTTGATGGAAATAAAACTAATCAGCTGGAGATGGCTGAATTCGAAGACACCCGAAGACACTCCGTAAATCGAAGTGAAAAACAAATTGCTTTGACTTGTTCATTTTGCTGAGAAACTAGAAGAGCAGGCATGGTGCGTTTCCGCCTTTGAGATGCTCTGGAGGACTTTACTGCTGCCATGCTGCCACCTTCAGTTGCTGTTTGTTTGTGTGTGTCTCTGTCTTCAGTTTTGTCTTCACTAACTAAAGCATTCTCTATTTGAGCTGAGACAGCCTTGGTCTTTGAAAAATACTCAGGTTCCTCTTAGTTGCCTGGAGAATCTCTTGGGTTCTTTTTGTAGTATTCGTTGCATCACAATCTATTTGCAGTTTTATAGCTTTTGGCTGAATCTGATCAAAGTATAGCCCCTACATGCCACAGTAGCCCTTTTTCTATTAGTACCTACTTGGGTCGACAGGACCCGACTCAGACCAACTGGTTTGCCATTACGACCCAGTAGTACCTTGTTTGCTGGGGCAGGGCAAACCTTGGGGCAGGGATAGTGCAGTAGGTAGAGTGGTGGCCCCATGATCGGAAGGTTGGGGGTTCCCTACACACTGCTCCTTGGGCGCCCAATGGCTGCCCACTGCTTCACTGAGTGAATGGATTAAATGCAGAGAGGAATTTCCCCACAGGGATCAATAAAGTATACATTAATATTACCTTGTTTGTGTGCTTGTCGTCATAGCAACGTGTCTGCGCATCCCACAACGTAATTAATATGCTACACAAACACTAGAACAAAGGTGGATGTTGAAGTGACCTGCTGCTCTGTCTGTAGCTTTTCGTCACACTCGGGGGGTCACGGCGTTGTTGTTTTTTTGTAGCCATTCCCTTTGTTGCTGAGTTTTAAAAATGGCGGTTATAATGTTCTTGAGCTGAGACACTCATGACTAATCAGGGACACTACTAACCACCCAATCAATGCCATGCAGTCTGCCGACGTCACATTTTAGTACCTGTTTTAGTCACTTGAAACCCCAGCCGAGCAGGTACTAAAAAAAGTACCAGGTACTACGACCTGATGGAAAATCCTGAAAACTGTGGTGAACCGTGCCGAGTCAATCCGAGGAGGTACAAATGGAAAAGGGGCTAATGCATCCTGATACTTCTGCTAGCAGTCATGTCATGGCCTGGTTCCACTAGCAGACACATACACTATGGCATAACATTCGCAGGTGATGATGTACTCGTGGGGTTATGGTTGAGGTCATTACCTATGCATTACTTGTTCCTTATCTTCCCTCTATATATTTTTAACACTGTTTTGCAGATTTATCCTATTTTTCTGCTTTTTATTTCCCAGAGTTGTGCAGGCTCTCTCAGACATGTTGTGATGAAGTCTTATTTGGTCTTTCTGTTTCTAAATGTTATTTGTGGTTTGGTCTGTGGCAAAGCCAATGTATTCCCCTTCATTTGACAAAAATATTCCTACTTCCATAATGTTGTAAAGGGTTTTTTCTTAACAGTGGAAATGATTCCGCAATCATCCCCTTTAGTAGTTTTCTGTGCTCCTTCAGACCTTTTGGCATTGATGATCTAGCCCAGGGGTGGGCAATCTCAGTCCTCGAGGGCCGGTGTCCCTGCAGGTTTTAGATCTCACCTTGGGTCAACACACCTGAATCACATGATTAGTTCGTTACCAGGCCTCTGGAGAACTTCAGGACACGTTGAGGAGCTAATTTAGCCATTTAAATCAGCTGCGTTGGTTCGAGGACACATCTAAAACCTGCAGGGACACCGGCCCTCGTGGACTGAGATTGCCCACCCCTGATCTAGCCAGTGCATTCATGCACCACATCACTTCTAAACGAACCTATCTGAGACGGAGGGTTATTTGGGTTAATGTCAGCTTTCTTCACTTGCATGGCCATCACTTAGGGATCTTTTAATGAGAGCTTCAGTGGAAAGCTGTTCAAGCTTAAAACTTGCAATCCACTGCAGATCTTTTATTTGCTTTATTTGTCATCTGGCTGTGAAAACTGTTTAACATTCAGTTGTCTAGTGTCTTTTGACTGTCTGAAAATGTGAGCCTGTTAATTCAGCATTTTGGTTTAGTTTTTGGATTTAAGCAGAAAGTGTACTGTCGTCTGATTTTGATTGTTTGAATTAAAATTCTCTGAATTGTCACTGTCAAAATACTTATGGACCTAATTGTATGTTTCAGTCACTCAGAGTAGCAATATTTTAACATATAGAGTGTCAACCTGATGGGGCACAACAACACTGTTCCACTTCAGAATGAATCTACTATCAAACAGTGACTGCAGTTTTGTATTTTAGGAAACATTTTTTCCCCTCATACTATAAAGTTATTTTGTGGTAAAATTTAAATGATGAATGAGCCGGCTATAAAAGCTGATTTTCCCTTTGTAAGGTTCCCCTCTGAAGTCTCACTTGTTCATTTCTCTTCTTGAATGGCTATACAATTAGTGGTGTGCTGTAAGCACATGCCTAATTTTGTCCTGAGAATATATTCCTGATGTTTGTGATAAGACTTGATAATTAAGAGGAAGGCCCTGGGGTGATTTTCATGAAGAGAAAGTGTTTGTGTATGAGAGTGAAGCTATTAAAACCTGGCCCTGTGGTAATGGAGCCAGCTGATTTCTCTGGTAACACAGGGATTTTAAACAGGCTCATATACACATAAACCTGCATACCTGTTGCACAAACATGCATTTGTTCATAACAATGAACAGGGATCTGTTATTATTGTTATTTGACTAGCATTAAGGTGTGCATCTGTGTTCATGCTATTGAGGGGAGGGGCCGTGTAAAGTTCTGTGTCAGCTGGAGTAGTTGAAAATGGCACTTTTAGTGTCAACACAGTTAGATATGATCCAATAGTACTATTGATCAGTATCAATTAATGCATTTCCTTGCATTTTTGATCTTCAGTGGATAGGACCTATAAACCAGCAGTCCCCACCTTTTTTGTGCCACAGACCAGTTTATATCTGACAATATTTTAAGATGTGCAGTGTGGCTCCCTGTACCTCCTCAACAGGAGCTCATGAATGAATAAATGGTGTGTCACAAAAATTTGAATATCATTACATTTTTATGTGATTTAATTAAAGGCTTGTATATTATGTGAACTACTTAGTCTTTGTTTTAATTTTGATGGTTATTGCTTATAGATCATGAACATAAGAAATCCAGTATCTTAGAGTATGACATTATTTCATTTTGCCTTTCTGTACGAATAAAGTCCAACCCCACCCCTAACTTTTTCTTATTCTCAGAATGGACAGGGTAGGGTAGTGATTGGTCAAATTTAAATATCATCTGATGGCATGATTCACACATGTTTAATCTCACAATGGAAAGTCACTCCTCTGACTGAAAGATTACAATGGAGCTTGGAGGTTTTTGACTTCCGATGCAAGCAACAGTCTGAACTTATTGTATTGTAGCATTTAAAGGAGAGTTGACTGGAGAATAAAAGTGTAATAAGAAAAGCTACACAAGCAACAGGTATGATGGCAGCCACCTGTACAAGGAGACTACTTTTGATACCAGAAGAAAGGTCACGATCAAAATTATTAGGGTTTCGCCTAATAACTTGAATTTTCTGTATTTTTTTTCTGTACTACTATGCTCACTATCTTAATCACTCCTATCTCATCTTTCCTTTTTCAGATGGTGGCACCAATGTTGAGCTGAAGGACTTGCAACTGTGGATGGACGCTGTTCAAGTAATGTCAGTACATTTTATTCCTTATTCAACTTTAGTCCGTCTTCATGTTCTAGAGGCATCAGAGTGCTGATCAAAAGTTTAAGACCACTTGAAAAATGGCAAAAAATCATATTTTGCATGGTTGGATCTTAACAGGGTTAAAGTAGAGTTTTAACATGCAACAAGAAGAAATGGGAGTGAGATGAAATATTTTTCAAATCATGCAATTTATTGAAAACAACGCTTAAACTGAAACAGGCTGTTTTTACACCTGATCAAAAGTTTAGGATCACACCTCCAAAAAAGAACCCGCCAACAGAAATCAAGTTTCCAAACATGACCAAAGCGGTGTGTAAGCAAAGTATTCAAACACGGCTAACTTGCATGAGCCTGTAAGTGTCAATCATCCGGCTGATTATGCTAGGTGTCACCAGCTTCTGCAGCTCCATCAACAAGCATTTTGAAGTGATCTTAAACTTTTGATCAGAACTATAGTCATCTACAGATCTTATCCTGATACATTTTATCTGTGTAATCAGTGTTTTCTCAAATTTTCATTGAGACAGTATTGTGCAAAAGTCTTGAGTAAAAGTATGCCCTATTGCCTTCACATAACAAACATCTTAGGAATGAACTGTTTCTCTCTTAAGACACTTTATTTTCCAGAAATGCTTCATTTGTTCTCATTTCTGTAGTCTAAATTATTTAATTTAAAATATCAACGATAACAGGCAGCACGGTGGCACAGTGGTTAGCACTGTTGCCACACAGCAAGAAGGTCCTGAGTTCAATTCCACCATCAGGCTGAGGTCTTTCTGTGCATGTTCTCCCCGTGTTTGTGTGGGTTCTCCAGCTTTCTCCCACAGTCCAAAGACATGCAGTTAGTGGGGATAGGTTAATTGAAAAATCTAAATTGCCCATAGGTGTGAGTGAATGTGTTAGCCCTGCAACAGACCAACAACCTGTCCAGGGTGTACCCCTCCTTTCGCCCTGTGACAGCTGGGATAGGCTCCAGCAACCCTGAAAAGGAGAGTGGATGGATGGTATTTTTGGACCAGCAAAGTGATTGCTATAGAGATGTTG
The DNA here is from genome assembly GCF_900408965.1 of Simochromis diagramma. NCBI lineage: Eukaryota > Metazoa > Chordata > Actinopteri > Cichliformes > Cichlidae > Simochromis > Simochromis diagramma. Next base: position 76,887 of record NW_024387313.1, read on the forward strand.
CCTCAAAATTGGCATATCTCAGCATGACCAAAAAGGGGATTGTGTTGATCTAGAGTAGCATTTTCAGTGGAGAAATGTTTTGTCACTCATCAGACTCAGCTGTCTGCAGGTTTCCCCAACCTTATAAACGGTACATTTGCACAGTGACTGAAGTACCTAGTTCCTTGGATGAGTGCCGAAACATTTCTCCCAAGAAAACGCTGCGACCCTGGCAAAGGGAAGACAAAAAAAAATGTCAGCCCTAAAAAATTAATTAATTAATTAAAAAACATTTTTAAAAAAGCTTTTCTTTCCAATTTCCTTAGATTACTATGACCGAGAACCTTCACAGACATACTTACATAAACCTAAAAGTTAGTTGTAACTACTAGGGCTGGGCGATATGGCCTAAAATCCATATCACGGTATAATTTGAAGCATGTGCGGTAACGATATATATATCGCAATATATTCTTTTCTTCTGATAAATGTATTTTCCACACTATAAGGCACACTTAAAATCCTTTAATTTTCTCAAAAATCGAGAGTGCCTTGTGTAGGAATTCTGGTTGTGCTTACTGACCTCGAACTGATTTTGGCGTGCAGAAATCTGCTAAAAAATGTTTTAGTACAACTTTGGTAAGCCGCACTGCTTGATGGATTGTCAGAGCATTATGGCTGCCGTAGTGAGGAGCTTCGCGGAGTAATCTGGGTCCAAAACTCCGTCTGCTTCAGGTCCCAAAGTCAAACGAACACTGAGAGTTGAAAGAATTTAGACCGTTTTTATCTTTAATAAAATCATCAGCGTTGCTGCTTTATCGGGTGTAACAATTAAGTTTAACATCCAGGCATCCATGAAAACAGAATTTATTAAATTTAACTGAGTTAGAAGTTAACAGGAAGTTAGCTCGCTAGTTTCCACCTAAACATAAATATTTTTGGCCATATCTCCCTGCTCTAAGTACAACTTTGGTAAGCCGCACCTAAACACGACATAGCATGTTCTGACAGAGATTTTTGAAACTATTTCAAACGTACAGCTCTGCTACCACTTCCAACATAATAAAGACAGGAAACTAAACAGCAGTGGCGTTTGCAGGGTTGCTGAAGTTGGACTACCTGGTATATAATGTTGTGCTACGTGATTGCTAGCGACACAGCTATGTTAGCATAACATTAGCACAGTGAAGCTGGAGGATGAACGCTAACTTTTTTTCCACTCGATAAAAGTTAACGTGAGGGATTCTGGTGGTCAGGGACAAATGCAATCACATAGCAGGATGCTGTACACGGGCAAACTTCAGTCAGGAGAACAACTGAGATCATTCATCCACAATACGAGGTTAGTCATTAATATCCTGCAACAACATGGGAATAGAGCAGCTGCGAGAGAATTCAACATTAATGAATCAATGTTACGGAAGTGGAGGAAGCACAGTTTTTGGCTTTCCCCGTATTTCAAGAGTGCTTCATCTCTTTGCTGTGACTGTCGCCCGGCATAATTTTCAGATGATAATGGTTGTAGCCACTGCGATGCTTTCGACCAAAACAGGCGCAGCTTGATGACATCATCAACATGCGGTAGAGCGGTATAGTCAAAATCTCTATCGTTGGCCAAATTTATATCGTTTCTATCGTATATCGTTTATATCGCCCACCCCTAGTAACTACCAGAGTTCCTATACTTAAACTCTCACTATCACTAAAACTCTCGTCTAAACCAAGTGATTTTTTTTAGTGTAGCAATGAAACAGATGTTAAAGTGATGCAGAATTGGCACATTGCTGAGTATTGACAATTTACTTTCTTTGTACTTTGTAAATTTTAGGGGAATGGAGGGGGAGGAACACAAGCTATAAAATGTGTAGTTGATTTTGCTTTGTCCATGGTGTGTGTAGAGTAGTACTTTCTTCTGTTTAATATCGTAATTGTGGCTACAGAAAACATGGAATTTTTGAGACTGGCTCTAAGAACTAACAGCTGATGTCTAGTGAATCATTTTTCCCCTCTCTTACCCTTTGTTGTAATTTTCACTGCCTTTTTCTCACCCTCCCACTTGTCTCTCCCCATTTTCCAGGTGTCTTTCGGCAATGTACAGACAATGTGTCCCAAGGAGGGTCGGCCCCAAAATACATTCTACAAGCATTGATGCTTCCATGGCTGACGGACTTGTCAGGCATCTGCAAAAGGAGAGACACTCGCATTGTGCAATATCTGCTTAAACTCTTTAAGAACTGCTGACCAACCAGCAGGAACTTGAGATTGAACTTTTGGCGTGGTATTGAAGACCCCGACCAGTTCTCAGCCAGAGACCACTGGTGTTGGTGTTCATTTTTATTGACCCATCTTACATTTCTTACTCTTCAGACCCTGTATTGGTACCTTTCAAATTAGAGAAAGGAAGTTGCAGAGTTTTTTGTTTGTTTGTTTTTTGACACTGCTGAGCCATAAGGACAGAAGAGGTAATGGATGATGTTGGCCATGGTGACGTAGTGTAAATGGCTATTCTTCAGCACATCCCGGTGCCAGTATCTACTGCTCGATCTTCCTCTTCCACTCCCCTCTCCTCTTGCTCCTACTTCCCTTATCTGCTGTCCTTCCTTAATCATTACTGCCTCTTGCTGTCCAGTCCTGCCTTTACCCTCCAAACACCATGGTGGGTTCAGGGTTGGGTGTTTGGAAGCTAATGCGAGGTGTCCGCCAGCTAGAGCTCCATCGCCTCATCCTGGCGCTCATCATCTTCTGCTTGCTGTCCATGGCCTTTTTAGCTTACTATGTCTCCAACAGCCCAAAAATCAAGGAGGCCCCTCCTTTACCTTTTAGTGATTGTGGCGGAGGTGGTGGGATTTCACTAGGAGTAAGTACGGGCGATGCAGAAGGAGGGCCAGGTGGCCAGAGGGCACCACTTTTTCTTCCTCCGCGCCAGGGACAACTACACCATGTTAAGGATAATTTAAAGACGGAGCCTGTGGTTCTGGTGTTTGTAGAGAGCATCTATTCCCAACTGGGCCAGGAGATTGTAGCCATATTGGAGTCAAGTCGCTTTCACTACCGGACAGAGATTGCTCCTGGTAAAGGTGACATGCCCACATTGACAGAACGTAACCGTGGACGCTATACTTTGATCATCTATGAAAATGTCTTGAAATATGTCAATCTTGATTCGTGGAACCGTGACTTGCTGGACAAGTATTGTGCTGAGTATGGAGTAGGTGTCATTGGCTTTTTCAAAGCGAATGAAAACTCGCCTTTCAGTGCACAGCTCAAAGGCTTTCCTCTCTATCTACACTCGCACTTGGGACTCAGGGACTACCGCATCAACCCCGCTGCTCCTCTACTCTACATCACCAAGCCTAATCAGATGGAGCAGGGCTCCTTACCAGGCGATGACTGGACCATTTTCCAGTCTAACCATTCTACCTATGAACCAGTGCTTCTAGCTAGAACCAAGACCTCAGATACACTGGCGCATTTTGGACCCAGCCCTTTGCGGGCCCTTCATGCCACAGTAATCCAAGACTTGGGGCTCCACGATGGCATTCAAAGAGTTCTTTTTGGAAATAATCTCAACTACTGGCTTCACAAGCTAGTGTTTGTGGATGCTATTGCCTACTTGACAGGAAAGAGACTGTGTTTGTCCTTGGACCGTCACATCCTCGTAGACGTGGACGACATATTTGTTGGCAAGGAGGGAACCCGTATGAAGGTGTCTGATGTGGAGGTGGGTGAGCCTTGTCAGCCGTACATACAGTTGGTTCCTCTGTTTTGTTTTGTGTTTGTTTTTATTTACAGTACCAAAGTTTTTGCAATTTTGCCTTGGTACACCACCAAAGTTGATTTTAAGTCAAACAATCAAGATGTGATTAAAGTGTAGAATGTCACCTTCAATTCAAGGGGTTTAACAAATACATTACATTAACTGTTTAGGAATTATATCCATTTTTATGCACAGTATCCCATTTCAGAGGTTTCTAAGTAATTTTATGTATATGGATTATTTTTAATGCTCAGATGAAAATTCTTTGCAGCCTCCTTAGACATCACCAAGTCTCACTGAAGTTAAAACAGAAAGCAGAAAATGAAAAGCCACGCTATTGGGTACTGATCGGTACCCTGCTCAGACAATGATAGGAACACTCTTGAGGTAGGCATAACTTCCCTAGATTAATTTTGAATCAGTTCTTCTTACCATGAAAAGAATTCCACATCCATGAGTCCCTCTGGGCCCCAGTGCCCAAAATTTCTATTTGTTTGTTTTTTTTGTTTTTTGTTACTCAAGGGCGTAGATTTGGCATGGACGGAAGGGACATGTCCCCACCAATATCCAGCGATTATTGAACTCTCCCCACCAATAATTTGATCTCTTCGAGTGAAGAAAAACAAACCCGATAGAAAGGGAAAAAAAAAAAAAAAAAAAAAAGAACGATCTGTCAACGTCTCATTCACCCAGCGGTGCAGAAAGAGTTAAATTACATCCTCTACTGGAGTCCTACCTCATGTGACAAATATGGCCAATGTGATTGGCTGTGCCTTTCAGGGAGCTCTGTTTAGTTTTAGCAGCAGCAAGCCTGCACTGCGAGGACCTGCAAGGAGGAGAGGAGGATGGCAGCAAAAAGGAAAGACCTGAATCTAAAAAAAAATATTTTTCAAAGAAACCTATAAGTCACTTAAAGTCAAGCTCACTCATAAAATGTGTCCGTCATAATAACGTTACAGGCTATGCTAGGCCATACATGCCAACACTTCCGATTTTTCCGGGAGAATCCCGAAAATCTCCCAGAGCCACCATTCTCCCCAATTTCTCCCGATTTTCCACCTGGACAACAAAATTGAAAAACCATATCCCAGATTGGCCCAGCCAATTCCAGTTTCCAACAATGGCTACTACTACTGCAGCTACTTAGTTTTAATATTACTCTTATTAATCTTTCTGGGTCGCAAAATAAACTTTTAACATATTTTCAGGCGAGAATGTAGCTGCGTAAACTTCAAATAACTTAAACATGTTATTGTTTGGCCTTTTTCTGTGTTTTATTTGTTCGTGAGTAAATCGGTTTAGCTGAGATTAAAGTTATTAGATTAGATTAAATAAAATTTTATTAATCCCTCGGGAGGGTTCCTCCGGGGTTTTCACACAGCTAAATAAATGTCAATCAGAAAACTAATTAAACAGAAGTGTGAGACGGTCGAGAATCTACGCCAGTGTCCGGTTATATTTTAGACAGCAAGGAGCAGACGGCAGAGGTGACGTAATTCTGACGGCTAGAATATCCAATTTCACAGTCGCTCATTTCTGGTCTACCCGGCTTTCGGAGGACCCGGCCCACTTAGACCGAAAAGGCCGGGTCCTCAGGTGGACGCAGCCTCTGAATTTGGACAATAATAAACACTGTAAAATTCAAGTTTTTTTGTATATATCAGTCATTTGTTTAATAGTAATTTAACGTTATATAATTCACATATAAAACTATGAATTATAATTTTAAATGGTTTAAAAGCATGTAGAATAGCATATGTAGGCAAGTATATTTCTCCTTTTTTTTTTATCAAGAAGCAAAGAGAAAAAGGAAAAAATAAGAAACAGGGCAGGGTTCGGTGGTTGAATCATCCGTCTCCACCAATGCCAAAGCCAAATCTACGCCCTTGTTGTCACTGCACAGAGTCGGCTGTGGAGACTTTACCTTATAGGGTAGGTTTGTTTGTTTATTCCAGTGATGGCCTCTAGGATTTAGAAAAATCAATTTCCCAATTCAAATTTAATTTAATTTGAATAATCTGATATAGATTCTTAAAACGTGAAAATAATTTTTTAAATATAAATGGTTGTTTTCTAGAAATGCCAAAATCTCAGGTAAGAGTACACAAAAGTACTCCAACAGCTGCCTTAAAGAGCAGGTGAATGGACTCCGCAAAAATGTAAACACAAAGTGCGATTGTTCACACCGTCGGGTGCTGAAGTGGACATCTCACAGATTCTGAAACTGCAGGTTTTGTCACTCTCCAACCAGAATTCATTGAACCAGCAGCAAAAGAAGTTTGAAAAAAAATTGATATAAATTTTCTCTTATTTTGGCTGTTTTGCTTCCAGCGCGGGATTGAGTTGAATCAGGACTTTATGAATCAGAATTGAATCGCTTGTTGAAATCTGGGACAATACGCTGTCCTAATGGCCTCTTTAATTTGCATCAAACTCTATTTGACCTCATGCTGAGCATTCAATTTAAAATATAACTAATATAAGTTCAGCAGTTGGAATAATTTCCAGTTCTTTTATCTGCTTAATTTGCCATGAGATAATAAGGAAACATCTGGCCATGAAACTGTTTTAGTGAATTCTCCAATTAATTTTGAGCATCTGAATATGCGTCTGTCTAAAAATGGTTGTATCTATATTAAAAACATCTTTGCAATACTTTTGTTAAACCCTTTTCAATTAAAAGTAAAAGTATGCATTTCAATTGGATATAGACTGTGGTAGTGTGATAGTATTTACAAACCTGAAATATCACACTGTGCCGTGCGGTTGATTGAGTTGTTGACATCCAGTTATATTTCTTGATTGTTGGTGAAAAACCTGAGAGATTTAAAGTAAAAACATCAGTGTTACTAGAACTATTAATGTAGCTAAGATCAAAAAATGATTTGCTTGTTAATAGCACTCTGTTTACAGTTTGGTAAAAAGTAGACTTTAGGGATGCACCGATACCACTTTTTTGGAAACGAGTACGAGTACTTGCATTTCAGTACTCGCCGATACAGAGTACTTAATAAAAACATGATTTAAATTTGCAGGTAACAGCTTTAGTCCTATAATTTAACAAAAAACAAACAAGGGACTAGTTTGGAATTAAGAACATTTATTTAAAATGAAAAGCATGTTGTATGCAACATATTACAGAATAAATAATTATAAAAAAAACAAAATTTAATTTTAAATTTGTTCATCTGTTTCTCTGTTTAGAAGTCTCACTAGCACAGTCACAGCTGGGATGACATCAGAGGCTAGTGCGTTGTAGCTGCTCACTTTTTTAGTTAGTTCCTCAAAGGGGACGAGAACAGTCGTCTCCATAAGAGCCCATTGATGAGCAGTGAGATAGTCAGGGAGTTCGTGCTCGGACACGCCCAGCACTCGCTTTTGCTCAATGAGGGACTGGAGCATGTAATATGTGCTGTTCCAGCGCGTCTGTACGTCCTGCTGCAGTCTCTTTACAGGGAGTGCAGAATTATTAGGCAAGTTGTATTTTTGAGGAATAATGTTATTATTGAACAACAACCATGTTCTCAATGAACCCAAAAAACTCATTAATATCAAAGCTGAATGTTTTTGGAAGTAGTTTTTAGTTTGTTTTTAGTTTTAGCTATTTTAGGGGGATATCTGTGTGTGCAGGTGACTATTACTGTGCATAATTATTAGGCAACTTAACAAAAAACAAATATATACCCATTTCAATTATTTATTTTTACCAGTGAAACCAATATAACATCTCCACATTCACAAATATACATTTCTGACATTCAAAAACAAAACAAAAACAAATCAGCGACCAATATAGCCACCTTTCTTTGCAAGGACACTCAAAAGCCTGCCATCCATGGATTCTGTCAGTGTTTTGATCTGTTCACCATCAACATTGCGTGCAGCAGCAACCACAGCCTCCCAGACACTGTTCAGAGAGGTGTACTGTTTTCCCTCCTTGTAAATCTCACATTTGATGATGGACCACAGGTTCTCAATGGGGTTCAGATCAGGTGAACAAGGAGGCTATGTCATTAGTTTTTCTTCTTTTATACCCTTTCTTGCCAGCCACGCTGTGGAGTACTTGGACGCGTGTGATGGAGCATTGTCCTGCATGAAAATCATGTTTTTCTTGAAGGATGCAGACTTCTTCCTGTACCACTGCTTGAAGAAGGTGTCTTCCAGAAACTGGCAGTAGGACTGGGAGTTGAGCTTGACTCCATCCTCAACCCGAAAAGGCCCCACAAGCTCATCTTTGATGATACCAGCCCAAACCAGTACTCCACCTCCACCTTGCTGGCGTCTGAGTCGGACTGGAGCTCTCTGCCCTTTACCAATCCAGCCACGGGCCCATCCATCTGGCCCATCAAGACTCACTCTCATTTCATCAGTCCATAAAACCTTAGAAAAACCAGTCTTGAGATATTTCTTGGCCCAGTCTTGACGTTTCAGCTTGTGTGTCTTGTTCAGTGGTGGTCGTCTTTCAGCCTTTCTTACCTTGGCCATGTCTCTGAGTATTGCACACCTTGTGCTTTTGGGCACTCCAGTGATGTTGCAGCTCTGAAATATGGCCAAACTGGTGGCAAGTGGCATCTTGGCAGCTGCACGCTTGACTTTTCTCAGTTCATGGGCAGTTATTTTGCGCCTTGGTTTTTCCACACGCTTCTTGCGACCCTGTTGACTATTTTGAATGAAACGCTTGATTGTTCGATGATCACGCTTCAGAAGCTTTGCAATTTTGAGACTGCTGCATCCCTCTGCAAGATATCTCACTATTTTTGACTTTTCTGAGCCTGTCAAGTCCTTCTTTTGACCCATTTTGCCAAAGGAAAGGACGTTGCCTAATAATTATGCACACCTGATATAGGGTGTTGATGTCATTAGACCACACCCCTTCTCATTACAGAGATGCACATCACCTAATATGCTTAATTGGTAGTAGGCTTTAGAGCCTATACAGCTTGGAGTAAGACAACATGCATGAAGAGGATGATGTGGACAAAATACTCATTTGCCTAATAATTCTGCACTCCCTGTATTGGCTGGTTGAGCTGTCCCTGAATGTCCTGAAAGGCGGGAGTAGGCTAAGGCGGAATGTTTAAAATGCCCAACTTTTTCTGTCCCACTGCTTTAGCATCAGCTATGCTCCTCTGTGCCAATAAGCGTGGGTAAATAAGCGTGGGTACAGCAACACAGCGTGGGATTAACCCCTTACATGCCGCTCAAACATAGACAGGTCTCAGACCGTGCTATCGGTCCTCGGTATCGGGGGACTTTTAACGAGTACGAGTACTTTAGAAAATGTGGTATCGAGACCGATACCGGAATCAGTATCGGTGCATCCCTAGTAGACTTCATATAAAAATTCACCTGCAAAATTGGCTTTTTTGATATTGTGATACTAGCACTGCCTACGGATAATAAAACACAAAAAAAATCTATTTCAGTACTACTAAAATGTTAAAATTGTTACTAAAAAACTGAATCCAATCAAGTCTATATCACATTTCAGACAAACTTTCAGTGGTGTTTTTGAATCCTAACATTTGATTCATTGCTGACTATTTAATGGAAAAATGAGGAAGGATAATATATTTAAAGCTGCCACCATCTTTGAGTGATTGATTTTTGAATAATTTTGATCTTTTAAACCCTTTTTCTAAAGCTCATTAAAGCTTGACCTGCAGAAACAAGGAGATATGCAGTAGAGTTTGAAATGTTTCAGGTTCCACTTTTCACTGCCTCTTTAGGTTTCATTTATTTGTAACTAACTGGAATCCTTGAATCTAATGTAATTGTAGGTGGTAGGTTGGATAAATGTTTGACTCTATCCATTTGACTGATTATTTCATATTACAAGGATGGACCTGTGTTTCACCCATTGTGTGGCATTTCTGCTCTTTGTCAAATTTCATCCTTCAGGTTAGATTCTGTTAGTAAGGCTTGATTTTTGTAATTGGCAACGGTTAAAATGTGTCATCCTTTTACAGGCATTGCTCAACACACAAAACAAACTGCGAGCACTGGTCCCAAATTTCACCTTTAACTTGGGGTTTTCGGGAAAGTTCTATCACACAGGTATGCATAATCTTTCTGTTTTTCTACATTCACAACAGCCATGAACTTCTTTAGACTGCTCTATTCAAACATGCAGGTGAAAATGGAAACTTGTGTTCTGTGCTGGTGTAGTGACCCCTCAGTGTATTCAGAAGGTCACTCATTTCCTGCTGTGCTACATGTGGAAAAGTACAAATGTGGAACATACAGCGGTTAAAGTATTCAACATGTCAACACAAGTAAAAATATTTCTAACGCTGCTTGTGGTTTTTGTTGCTTTATTTTGATCACAAGCTCTCTCTTTTTTTTAATTTCGGCACAACTTGAAGCCTGGAGCGAACTCTTCCTGCAGTTTCCTCCACAGTGTCTCCTCCGTTACTATATAAAGAGAGGGAGTCATTAGTCCCCTCATAAACACCTGTCCCCACTGCCAGCCTGACACCGTCTCATGAGATCACTGCAGCAGGCCAGAGACCTGCTGCAGTGCTATTGACATGAACCTTTTTACCAGATGTCGGTAACAACGTGTCCAATCCAGAAGAAATTAAACCATAGATGGTCCATAAATTATCTGTAATAATGAGAAAGGAAGAAGTATTCAACAAATGAAGAAAGGGAGGCGTGACAGGCATGGAAAATCACAGTACCAGCTGAAAAAGTTGATGACCACTTGTGGAGAGAGATCTGGAAGCAGCCTGTACAATTATTTCCAAGAAAACAATAAGTAATGCAACCACCATAGCCTGTATGCACGCTCACCATACACAACTCTGATGCTGAAGAAAAGGCATGTTGAGGCGTGTTTACAGTTTGCTGAAAAACATTTGCACAAGCCTGTGAAATACTGGGAAAATATAGTTTGAGATTCTCTTGGATACGGGAGTCAAAGGCACTACTTATCACCCCCCAAACACCATGCCTACAATGAGGTTTGGAGGTGGGAACCTCATTGTGTGGGGCTGTTTGTCAGCATACGGCACTGATGTGCTTCATATAATTGAAGGAAGGATGAATAGGAAAAATGTACAGATACATTCTCAAATACAATCTGCTGCCATTTGCCCACATGATGAAGATGAAACGAAGATGGACGTTTCAGCAGGGCAGTGATCCCAAACACACAGCCAAGGAAACGAAAATAAAGCTGCAATAATGGCCAGGCCTGACCTGAATCCAGTTAAAAATCTGTGGAAAGAACTAAAGCTTGCATGTGTGGATTGCATGCATTGTACATCTGTTGAGAATTTCATGTCAATAGCACCTTTTAAAATATCACCAATTTTCTGAGTGAATATATGTTCAATACTTATTTTACCCGCTGTATCCTGACCTAACGTTCATGTGTAAAAACAGCCTGATATAATTTCATCAGTGCAGCTTGCTGCTCGAAACATTACCAAGTATAGTTTTGATCTGTGCAGGTTAAAACAGATGCTGTAAAGTCTGTTTGGAAGAACTGGTTTCCTTTGTTAGCGTCGCTGCTGCACGATCAGCAGCACTGACTGGATGCTTTCATTCATTTTTCAGTCCCTTTCCTGTGAATGTGAAATGTCTTAAACTTTGAGGGAAATATTTGGCACAAATATTTAGAATTTGGTGGTCAGAGGGGGGCAATGCTACTGTGACTTTAAAATACTTGGCACTGACTCAAACATTAATTGTTCATTCTGGGTTTCAGGGCAAGCTTTCTCTTCCTAGATAAAAGTGAATTCGGTGCAGATCAGGTCATGTTAATTATGCTGTGTGTGCGCCTGCTTGTTTGTATTCAGGCACTGATGAAGAGGATCAGGGAGATGACATGCTGCTGCAACACAGGATGGACTTCTGGTGGTTTCCTCACATGTGGAGCCACATGCAGCCTCACCTCTTCCACAATGTCAGCGTTCTGGCTGAGCAGATGAGACTCAACAAGGTCTTTGCTCAGGTGGGCAACATTATTACACTGGGCAGTCTCACAATATGGAAGCTTGATTTCCTGCAATAAAACAAAAACAAAAATACAGCAGATTACAGACAGGGAGATGCTGCAGTTTTGAAAACAATTCCGCAGGTGCATCTGATCGGTTACACCGTTCTGTCATTTTGACATGTCACTTCACATTTCAGTGAATATTCTTCACTGCAGCAGTGGTCACGTATAGTTTTACATGATATAGCAGTATTTGTGATGCATGTCAAGTGACTTTTCTAAATGCATTTTGTAAATGTTCTTACCAGTTAGCTGGTACCAGTCAAAACTTTAAACATGTTCACCTGTACATAATTTTGACAGCTGCTTTGATTAGAGAAGCAACATCCTGCATGTAGATATGAGGATGCATCCACAGGTTTATACAGATAGTATCGGACAGTGTGACTCATTTACTTTACTTCAGACACGTGAGCCGTCTCTAATGTCACATGCTGCAAGATCCTGGTTGATTCTGTCTTTGTCCAGGAAAAATGAACTTAAGTGCTATAGTTCATTGATTGTAAATGTACTCAACTTTTAAAAATTTGGGGAAAAAAAACCATTTAAATAGACGTGCTGTTGTCTGATGTAATAATTTTAGAGACAGTTAATTTTCTTTAAAATTGAGAAACAGTTGAAGTCTCAAGCTAACTTCAAGAAAGAGGCAGAAAATGTTTTTCTGCGTATATTTCAGATCAAACATTTGATTATATGACAAGATAACACAACTAAACACAAAATGCAGGTTCTAAATGAAGGTTTTTATTATTAAGGGGAAAAAAATCCATATCTACATGGAACTGTGTGTGTGGGGGAAACGATTGCTCCCTAAACCTAATAACTTGTTTGGCCGATGCTGCCGTAACATGTTGCTGCTAAGGATGCCCCGAGCGTGAAAGTGGACCCGAATGCAACTTCAGATGGAGGCACAATACTTGGTTTTCTAACAAGACTTTATTAATGAACAGCAAGTGAAATATACTCGGAAGCAAAGAACATGAAGCGTGAGCCAGAGCGAGAGTCGGGGAGTGGGTTTTCAAGTTTTATTGTCATATACAGATAAACAGTTTAACATTTACCTGTAATAAAATTCTTGTGTCCCTCAGCTTTACATGTACATATGGAAAGTGTACAGGTATATTAAAGAAGGACAATAACAATAAAATAATACTTTAGTATTTTATTATTATTAAATATTAAGAAAATTTGAAACAATTGTTTGGTATTTACAGTTTGTGCAAAACTGTGTAGTGAGGACTTAAAGCGGTTACAGTGACAGTGTATAGAGTCCAATAGTTGTACTGAGTGTGTAATGGTGTGTGCAGAATGTCAACAGTTCAGAAGCCTGATGGCTTGTGGCTAGAAACATTCTCTGTGTCTGCTAGTGTGGGTCTGAATGCTTCTGCACCGCCTGCCGGGCGGCAGGAGTGTGAAAAGTCTGTGGCTGGGATCAGAGGGTCCGCTGCGTCTTCCTCATGCAGTGATGTCTACAGAGATCCTGCATGGCTGGCAATTCAGTCCTGGTGATGCGCCGTGCTGATCTCAGGTCACCAACATGGTGTGACAAACTCAGATCCTCGGTGATGTTGATGCCCAGGAATCTGAAGCAGCTGACTTTCTCCACCTCTGCTCCTTCTATGGGGGTGTGGCCTCCTCTCTGTAGTCTCCTGTAATCCACAATGAGCTCCTTGGTTTTGCTGACGTTAAGCAGCAGGTTGTTGTCGCGGCACCATGATGTCAGGGCTCTCACCTCTGCCCTGCATGCCGTCTCATCTCCATCAGAAATGCAGCTGGTGATGATGGTGTCATCTGCAAATTTGACGATGGTGTTGGAGCTGTGTGTTGCTGTACAGTCGTGGGTGAACAGGGTGTACCGCAGGGGGCTGAGCACACATCACTGGGGGGCACCTGTGCTGAGTGGAAGTGTGGATGCGGTGATGCTGCTGATCCGAACCACCTTTGGTCTGTCTGTCTGTCAGGAAGCCCAGTATCCAGCTGTGCAGGGAAGAGCTGATGTTCAGGTCACGGAGTTTCATGACATGTCTGGATGGTATGATGGTGTTGAAGGTGGAGCTATAGTTAATGAACAGCATCCGCACGCATGTGTCTTTTGTTTTTTTTTCTGGTCCAGGTGGGGGAGGGCAATTGCTATTGCATCATCTATAGATCTGTTGTAGGCAAACTGGAGTGGATCAAGTGAAGCAGGGATTAAAGATGTGATGTGAGCTTTGACTATACGCTCAAAGCACTTCGTAGCAATGGCGGTGAGTGCTACAGGGCGATGGGCATTTAGGCAGCTCAGATTAGTTTTCTTAGGGACAGGGATGATGGTGGTCCTCTTAAAACATTTTGGGACAGCAGACTGGAGCAGGGAAAGGTTAAAAATGTCTGTGAAGACGTCTGCCAGCTCGTGGGCACACGCTTTGAAAACACGACCTGGACTGTTGTCTGGTCCAGGAGCTTTCCGAGTGTTTACTTTTCTGAAGTATTTACATACGACTGCCTGAGATATCTGAAGAAGGCAGCTGTCCTCTTCCAGCAAAAGCTCCTGAGATATATGTTTATCAAAGCGTGCATAGAAGGTGTTAAGCTCATCAGGTAGAGAAACGGTTACCTCCCTCACTCTGCCGCTGTTTCCCTTGTAGTCTGTGATGGTCTTCAGACCACTCCACATGTTCATGCTGTTGGAGTTGCTGCAGCAGAGTTCCACCTTTTCTTTGTACTGTCTCTTGGTCGTCTTTATTTCTTTTCTGAGCATATACTGGGATATTTTGTATTCACCTGGGTATCCCAGATTTAAAGGCTGCGGTCCGCGCTCTGAACGCTGCACAGACCTCTCTGTTAACCCACGGCTTCTGGTTGGGGTAAGTTCATACATTAGCCCTCAGTACAACATCATTAATGCATTTGTGGATAAAGTCTGTTATGTACTCAGCGTAATTGTTGATGTTGTTGTCAGCGGCAGACTGGAAGACTTCCCAGTCTGTGATGTTGAAGGAGAAGTGATCTGATTTGCCAAAGCTGGAGTATAATGGAGTCCCACAGCTTTAGAAATGGCTTTATAACCTTTTACAGACTGAGAGCTCTCGGTTACTTTGTTTCTCATTTGTTCGTGAGTTTCCTTGGATCGCAGCATAAACTCCTTCATTTATTAACTGCATTTTGTTCTTACTTGTTATATTTGTCTTATATTTAAATTTGTTTGAACTGAAACATTTAAGTGTGACAAACACAAATCGGAAAGGGGGCAAACACTTTCTCACACCACTGTACATGAAAGCTGGTTTTTGGATTTTGGTGCAACTCTGGTATCTAAAGGCGTGTAGACTGTATTATAGAGCATTCATATAACAGTCTTCTCATCATACTGACCACTCAAAGTACTTAACAGTACAAGTCACAGCTGGTTTTCCCTTCTTTTTTTTTTTCTTGTTTTTTCTTTTCGTATCTAAAACATTGTAAAAATCGTGACTTGGTATGACTAAGTTCACTGTATCTGCTTGCCTCTGTGTGGGGCTGTAGCTCAGGAGCTAGAACAGGTCAGCTACTGACCAGAAGGCTGGTGGTTTGATCCCTGGCTGCCTCAAGCTTCATCCCAAATATCCCTGGGCAAGATACTAAAGCGCTTAAAGTATAGAGGAAAGTGCTTGTGTGAATGAGTGAATGTGGCATGTTGTATAAAGTGCTTTGAATGCTCCAGGAGAGTAAAAAAGCTCTATATATGAATCAGTCCTTTTATCTTTTTTTCTCCTTTTTTTTCTCTTGACTACAACTGTTTCTACCTGTCTGTCACCTGCTAACTCCATATGCTGTCTTCTTACTGGTAAATGGATTCTGTTTCTTATATAGCGCTTTGCATTTCTACTCGCCCGGAGTGCTCAAAGCTCTTTATACAACATGCCACATTCACTCATTAACACAAGCACTTTCCTTTATACTTTAAGTGCTTTCTGACTAACATTCATACTTCGATGGATTCATCAGAGAGCAGCTTGGGGTTAGTATCTTGCCCAAGGATATTTAGCATGAAGACTGGGTGAGCCAGGGATCGAACCACCAACCATCCGATCAGTAGCTCTACCTCCTGAGCTACAGCTACCCCTTATTCTTATTGTACCATTCTCTCTCCAGGAGCATGGCATCCCAATAGATATGGGCTATGCAGTAGCTCCACACCACTCTGGGGTTTATCCAGTTCACAGCCAGCTATATGAAGCCTGGAAATCTGTGTGGGGAATCAAGGTGACCAGTACAGAAGAATACCCTCATCTAAGGCCAGCTCGATATCGACGTGGCTTCATCCACAATGGCATCCAGGTCAGTCCACAGTCTTTGTTCTTTAATAACACATGTAATTTTCTTCACACAAACACATCTTTCAGCCAAGATGATGTGATGTGAACTTTTGAAGGTTTTTGTGTTAAAAAAGTACAAGCTATCTGTTAAAATGTTATATTTTGAATGTTGTATCAGTGAAGTCTGTAGTATTTCTTAAGGCTCTGAGTGTTGGCAAGAGGTTTTTTGCTGGCTTAATGGTAACTAATAACAATTTGCCGCTGATTACACTGAAACAGATTTTCAAAGTCAATAGCTAGAAAGTTTCATTTGTGACCAAGTGACACTTTCAGCCTCGGCTTACTGCAGGTAAGTACTGTCACAAGACTACCATCATTGCCTTACAATGGGCTTTTCACTTAGTTTCATAATTATGAAAATGCTTCTTTTCATGACAGTTTCATATTATCCATCAGTACCATTCACAGAGAGCTGGGGAAAGGCTCCAATCAAACCATTGTTAGATGGAGAAAGATGTACCCTTAGGCCCCCTCTTTGGTTCACAGATGGTTTTTCTCTTTTCACATAAATGGCCTCCTTGACTCCTCCAAAACCGACATTCCTATTAGGGCTGGGCCATATTATACCGTTCATGGTAATAACGGTACAATGTTAGGCAACGATAAGAAAATGAAATATCGCGATAGAATATGGGTAAAACGCCCATGCGCAGTGCCTTTGTTTTCATACGCACATGGCAAAAAAGCATGGCGGCAACGGAGAATGAGAAGGGAGAATCAGAATCAGAATACTTTATTGATCCCTGGGGGAAATTATTGAAAGCGGATTGTTGAGTGAAATGGATGAACCAGAATTGGTTTGTAAAAGTGGTGCAACTTCAGTGATGTCGAACTGGTTTGGTGTCCGTCAGATACACGACAAAGCACTTTTTTTTTTGTAGAACATGCAAGCGGGCCGTCGTTATTGTCGTGTTTGTCGGACTAAGGTGCTCGCAAATCTGGAAGTAATCTGGGTCCTAAACTCCCTCCACTTCAGGTCCCAAAGTCAAACGAACACTGCGGCATCACTGAGAGTTAAAAACTGTCTAAATTCTGTCATCTTTAATAAAACGATCGGCATTGCTGCTTTACCAGGTGTAACTATGAAGTTTAACTTCCAGGCGTCCATGAAAGCAGAATGTATTACATGTAACGGAGTTAGAAGTTAGCTTGCAAGTTTTGCTAGTTACCTAAGCATGATATAGCATGTTCTGACTGAGAGATTTCTGAAAAAATTCAAACGTACAGCTCTGCTATCACTTCCAACATAAATGAAGACAGAAAAATAAACAGCATGCAATCGCATGGCAGGATGCTATACATGGGCCAAACTTCAGTCAGGAGAACAACTGAGATCATTCATCCACAATACAAGGTTAGTCATTAATATCCTGCAACAACATGGGAATAGAACAGCTGCGAGAGAATTCAGCATTAATGAATCAATGTTACGGAAGTGGAGGAAGCACAGTTTTTGGCTTTCCCCATATTTCAAAAGTGCTTCATCTCTTTGCTGTGACTGTCGCCCGGCATAATTTGCAGATGATAATGGTTGTAGCCACTGCGATGCTTTCGACCAAAACAGGCGCAGCTTGATGACATCATCAACATGCGGTAGAGCGGTATAGTCAAAATCTCTATCGTTGGCCAAATTTATATCGTTTCTATCGTATATCGTTTATATCGCCCACCCCTAATGCAGTGGATATTATACATGGTTATGCTCAGGATATGTCAGCCCATTTCTACTGGAAATGCCTTTTGGTTAAACTTTCAGCAAGGAATTTGCATTTGCACTGTAAAATTTTTATATAGGTTTAATGCACATAAAAAACAGCTTCTTGTGTAAGTGAAAATAAATGGATGGTGTTTTTTTGCGCTAGTAAAGTTGTGGAGTTGTATTTTGTCTCGCATCAATTATATCGTCAGTTACATCGTTATCGCAAATTTTCAAATATATATCGTGATAAATATTTTTGGCCATATCTCCCTGCTCTAACTCCTATATTTGAAATATAGATAAGATAAAATTACAAGAGCAAGACATACTTGGTCAGTGTTGAGGTTGGTCCTGTTATTGAGGGTGGAGACATCTCTTATAAATGACCTCCATTGCTTGCAGTTGGCCATTTATGTGAAAGGAGCAGCTGTGGCTACACTTGGATAAGTGAAAAAGTTTCCTACTAAAAACACATGATGCTGAGAACACAGAGGAACAGAATCAACTTTCTGGGGTTTCCTTACCTAGATGATTGACCAATCAGAATACTTTATTAATCCCTAAGGAAATTATGTATATATCCCCAATATTTAATGCCCTATTTGTTCATTTCAGGTATTGCCCAGACAAACTTGTGGTCTATTCACCCATACAATCTTCTATAATGAATACCCAGGAGGTTCAAAAGAGCTGGACAAGAGCATCAGAGGGGGAGAGCTCTTCCTCACGGTCCTCCTAAACCCTGTAAGAAAACCTCCATGCACACTACAGCTGTTGGCTTGAGACTGTCTAGCACTCATGTTTCACATGTGTCAACTTTACATGAGACTTGAGTGTCTGAAGATTTGGCCTGGCTTTACACAAAGGTCATTCCATCTTCAGTCAAGTTTTAGAAAATGTCCTGCTCGACCTCCAATTTGCATACAAATTTTAGAGTCCAAAGTTTGGACATCTATAATGAGTGCTGTGAAATTTCAGATTCATTTTTCAAATAGTTTTCAAGATGTATATTTTTTGAAAAATGGTCCATCAAACCAGTTTCAATCTAAATTTCAAAAAACAAATGGAGACAGTTTCACAGTACTGTAAACTAAAGCATGTAAAACTGTTTTTTAACATGAAAATGTTTTTGACAGCAATCATTGTAAATGTTCACATTTTCTACCATCTAGTTTTTATGCAACTTGGACACGCAAAAGGCTTGGTTGATTTCAGATGGACTCACCCTGTAAAATTAAAAGTGTTGTCATTTTTACCCCACTCTTTCTACCCCACCCACTAAGAGTGGGTGTCACTTCCACCCCCTCTTAGTGACCTTGACCTCAAGGTGAAGATCAGAGGTCAAGTTTTCTGAAACTCTTGTCATTGCAATAACTAAAGACCAAGGTGATGTAGCAGGTTCAAATTGATACCGTAAGTGCATATGCTAAAAATCTCGGACGAGTTTGCGTCTCAGTGAGCTCAACTTAAAGGTCGAGGTTAAAGTATTTCCTAAACTTGCCCCATATTTCCAATGAGTGTTTCACCACAGAGTTGAAAGTGGAGAACCAAGTACAGCCAGAAAAGATGTACTGTTGTTGCTGTGTAGTTCCATAGTCACCCAGTCAGAAGAGCCACTCTGAGTGAGGTACAAGTACAAAAACACCAGACATCTTATGTTAGTGGCCCAATAATAAAAACAAAAATTGTTGAAGTGTTGAAGCCCCCCCTTCAGTTTTAGGCTTTTGAAGATTGGTCTTGGGTGTTTACCTTCCCATGTGTGAGGTGACAAAACAGAATGCAACACATTGGAAAAAAAATCTTAGAAATAAAAATGGGTAGAGCCTGGAAGAGGTATAAAAATAAATAAATCAATTTAAAAATTGGGGTAAAATAGTCATTTTTAATAACGTCCTTAGAAAATGGTGTCCAGTGGGTGAAGGACCGCTTCAATTGGTTTAGCAGTGTAATCAGATTCTTGTTTGTTTGTTTTTTGGTGCCTGTGTGTGTTTGTTTGTTTGTTTGTTTGTTTGTTTGTTTGTTTGTTTGTTGTTGTTGTTTTTTAAGGGTTTTTTTTGTTTTGTTTTGTTTTTTTAACCCTTAAGGGCAAGTTAGTGAAGTCTAACAAACTTGCTTTACTACTTAAGAGGAAAAGCTTACTTTTATTGAGGTTCAGTTTATACCCTGAAAGCAGATTTAATGTTTATTGTTTGTCTGCTACAACATTGGACTGCCTCAAAGGGAATGCTCTGGCTGATCAGTATAGAAATCCCTTGTCCTTTAACCTGGAAAAGCACTGGCCCCTCCACCGTGAAAAGAGACTGCATTGTAAAACCCCCTGATGTGGGTCTCCTGCAGGAAAGCCACATCACTGTTATGGTGCTTAATAACATGGAAGAAAGCTTTCGCTGTCTTGACTGGATGATTTAAACCTTTAACATTCCAGCTTAGAAAGTTTAAATGCTGACTAATCTGATTCCTAGAGCACAGACATTGTGCACACTCACCTTAAATGATAGAACAAACAATTAAACAACAGATGCGTGTTAGTCCAGAACAGGAAAAAGAAGATTGAGTAGATGTGTAAGGTTCTTGGCAGTGACACCCCCCCCCCCCCCCCCCCCAACAAAAATGGCTCCCAAAAAACAAGCACCAAGCTCTTCTAACTAAGAAGTTGCAGACTTAACCATTGCTTATCATTTACTTAAGGTTTTTTCTTCAATTCTACTAAGACAAAATAGGATGAGAAAGATTGATGATATTAACAAAATAAACAAGATGGTTAAGACACGAGAATAAGGGGATAATGGAGAAATTTAGTGGATATAACATGCAGTGTGTGATAGTAAATTCCCAATGTCAAACATTTTAATCAAAATTTGAAATTCGAGGGAAAAAGTAAAATTTAAAGTTGGCAAAGTTTGTCAGCTTTCTTTCTTTATTGTCATTATTCAAATATAATGAAATTATTGAATACTTTCTCACATGGTGTAAAAAGAATTTAAGTAACATAAAATGCTAACATGTAATAAAAAGTGAACACACACACACACACACACACACACAATTAAAAATGAAATTAAAATAAAACCTTAGGATGGCAGTGTTATAACATATTTTTAACTTTCTCAATCCAGATCAGTATCTTCATGACCCATCTGTCTAACTATGGCAACGATCGTCTGGGTCTGTATACATTTGAGTCTTTGGTGAAGTTTGTCCAGTGCTGGACCAACCTCAGGCTGCAAACGTTACCACCAGTCCAGCTTGCCGAGAGGTATTTCCAAATCTTTCCTGATGAGAGAGACCCGCTCTGGCAGGTGGGTTGATTCATGATTTTTAAAACTTGAGAAATCCAGTTTCTGTTTTCACTTCACTGTATACACAGTCACCTAATCACTATAAATCATTAAATAAAGCAACAGTTAAAAGACAGCTTCACAACAAAGAGTGTTTTTTTTTTTTTTTATTGTTATATTATGTTATTGTTTTACATACATTTTATTGTATTGTTTTATTTTAGAAATGAAAAAGTCTTCATGCATTTTCTTTTAAGTTAATAGGTAAAAAAGGCATAAGTGCCAGATTCATGATAAGTGCAGTAATTCTATGCACAAGGAGTTTGATGTAAGGAAAAACAGTGAATGTATAATTATAGTTAAAGCATCTAGTTTAGGGGTTTGTGGGGTTTTTGTAAATACACATTAATTGCACCTTTGCTAATAACCTGATCAGTGGATTTTTTTCCCTGACTACGGTGTGTAATATGTAAAATTTAAATTCATTCATGATTTCTAATCTTAAAAGTTTAAGTATTACATCTAAAATCTACCTTACCTACCCTTTTCCCCCATCTTTTGTACAATTTGGAAATTGAAATGCCTACTTCAAGATTTGGGTGATGTGGGAGTATGTGACGAAATGATAAACAAAACCATTCATGTCCCTTTTATTTATTTAAAAATGTAACGTGTATAATATCTGTAATGTAAAATGTAAATGTAACTTTCACCCGTCATGGAAGATGACACACTGTGTGGATTTTTTCTTTTTTCAGAACCCTTGCCATGATAAGAGACACAAAGATATCTGGTCTAAAGAGAAGACCTGTGACAGATTGCCAAAGTTTCTCATCATTGGACCACAAAAAACAGGTATAGATTCCTCTCATCTGTCTTATTTAATTCTCTGTTTTCATTATTTTAATTGTCTTGTTTGCTCAAAGGTACTACAGCACTTCATTCATTCCTGAGCATCCACCCAGCAATCACCAGCTCCTTCCCCAGCCCTACCACCTTTGAGGAGATCCAGTTCTTCAGTGGCGCAAACTATCACAATGGGATTGACTGGTAAAAACACATACACACCCTGTTCACTGTGTACAGAGCCTTAAAGGAAAGTCTGGATCTGTGCAGCGCTGCCATGACTTGTGTGCATAAATGTAAATGCGTAAATGTCCCACATTACTTTTTTTGAAATAATCTGCTGTCCATTTTCATTTTAGTATGACATTCCCTGTTTGGTCTTTAACAGACAGCAGCTTTGTTAGTTTGTTGCCCCACATAAGCAGAAGATGGATGGATGGGGAAATGGACTGAGGCAAAATGGAAAACCGTTCTGAAGTCAGATCAATCCAAAATTGAAAGTCTTTTTGGAAAACCTGAATATATTCCCCAGACTTATGAGGAGAGGGACCCTTTGGTTTATTATTGGGGGAACATTCGCTCCCATCCTGATGATGTGCAAACTAGATCGAACAACAAACAGAAGCGGTGGATCTTAAAATTGGACAGTGCAGAGGCCTGTCTAATGCCAATTTGGGAGCTGCTACGGCAAAAGCCTTGTGCCCTCGGCACATCCAAGAGCAATCGGGAAGGACAGTGCAAGTGCAACAGTTCTGAGATGGGCAAGGCACATCTCAGAGGAAAGAAATAAAAGAATTTAAAAATGAACCCTAAAATGGGCGGGCAGCCAGTGGAGTGAGTATAAAACAGAAGTAATTTGCTGTTTTCCAGTTAAGTCATACTTTTGCACCAGCTGAAGACGAGGCAGGAAGGACTGGCTAACACCTACATAAGTTGCAGTAATCCAATCCAGAGTTGTGATAAAGGCATGGATTACTGTTTCAAAGTGATCTTTCAACAGTTTTTCTATTTTTGCCACTTGTTTCAGCTGAAAGAAGCTGGATTTCACCACTGCAGCTATTTGACTGTCCAATCTAACTGTCCATCATAAAACCCAGGTTTGTGACTGGAGGCCTTAGATACTGTGCCCACCAGGACCAAACACAATACTTAGAGTTCGGTCCTCCTGCACCGTTCAGCGCATTGGGTGGCAGATCTCTGCCAGCGTAATCGATCAGCTGCGGTTGCTTCGGCCTCATCCCAGGCGCGTAAATCATCAATGAAAGTCCTCCGCCATGTTGTACGGGGGCAGCCTGGTTTGCGTCTTCTGTAGGGTGGGGTCCATGTGGTGGTGATCTTGTGCAGTCGGCACGGGAGTTGGGGTAGAATGTCATGGAGGGGACATGTGGCGGTCCGGCAGTGGTCTTCTTCATAGGTGACATGGTCCCGGTAAGAGACCCGTCTTAGCCATCACTGTTGTGGACCAACAGTGAGCAGTGGCCCGTCAGCAGTACTGATTCTGCTCCATGAAGAGACTTCAAACCAGACTAAAACAAGCCAAGGATGTTTGGTTTTTTTTTATTTAATTACATTTATTTTATTTTATTTTTTATTTAAAGGGACTTCAATTTGCTATAAACATTTATCTAGAGAATTTTTAAAAGAAAAGAAAGATTGGAAATGGACCCGAAGTTGGATAACACACTGGGATCCAGGCCAGGTTTTTTCCATCTGTGGTTGTTTTAAAGCTTTTAGGAACCACCCTTGAGGAAAAGGCTAGTGTTAAAAACAACAAGAACAAATGTGCCTAAAACAGAAAGAATTAAAGAATCCAGGTGGGATTCGTTTTAGACTGTCTGGTTTTGAATGGAGACACTGACTCTGATATCGTTTGGCAGGTGGAATAAAACTAGAAGCTGAGCCCCAAAGTTCTGATCAAAGTAAGCAGAGAAAAGCGTAGCAGTGAATGCAAAAAACACAGGCGTGTGATCTGAAAACACTGTTTGAAACAGACACATCGTGAGATAAAATGAGCTCCAGTCTGTGTTCATGTTCTTCTGTGGGTCCGGACAACCACTGCGTGAAGTTAGCGAGTCAGTTAATGCTGTCAAGCCAGCGCACATGTACATTAAAATCTCTAATCATTAGAGCTTTATTATATTTAGGCATGATTTCAGCCAATAACTCAGAAGAGTCATTTGCAAAGTCCTTTGTGTATTTAGATGGTTAATAAATCACAGTACAGAACACTGGGCGAGAGCAACCCAGCTTAGTTCAGAGCTGGAGGAAGAGGATGCCTGAGACAGCTGCTTACATTTAAGAAAAACATTTGGAGCCAGATTAAACCAAAAGAACACAACAACATTCCTCTCTCTAAAGCCCAGTAACTGCTCTCCTTCAGTCACAGAAGTTAAAAGAAGAGGCGTTGATACACTGTCCAGCTGCTGAAGACACGTTGTTGCCATCAAATTCAGAATGACACTAGTGATGGGAATTGCTTTGAGTCAGCACCATCTCTAAGCAGCATGTCAAAGACATTGCATTCATGCAAATTAATTACATGCTGAGTGGTCAAATGTTTGCTCATGTTGGAGCTATTTCCACTCTTTGTTGCGATCATTGTTGCGTCGTTACTCAAAGTAATTATTACACACATTACACAGAACACTTTTCTTAATAAGTAATGTTACTGTCTAACAATATAAACCTACAGGGTACAGCCCCACACACTAGGAGTTGGTTTCAATAATCGATTTACCGATTCAAATCGATTTTTAAATATAAATGTATTTAGCCAGAAACGCCAGAATCTCGGGTTAAAGACAAAACTATTTCAACAACCACCAAACAGCTAAAACAGCAAACGAGAGCAGGAAAACCGATTCCACACAAAGACGTTGTGTTGTCTTATAAATTGGACACTTTTATATTAAGAAGCAACACACAACTGTAAAAGCTGCTCAGTTTAAAAATATTTCTTTAAAAAAAAAAACACATTTCACCTCAGTACAGTTGTGTAATGGTGTGCGTGTGTGTCCTCCTCAGGTACATGGACTTCTTCCCATTCCCTTCCAATGTCAGCACAGACTTCATGTTTGAAAAGAGTGCCAACTACTTTGACACAGAAGTAGCCCCTAAAAGAGCTGCGGCCCTGCTCCCCAGGGCCAAGATCCTGGCAGTGCTCATTAACCCGGCTGACAGAGCCTACTCCTGGTACCAGGTGAGAATGCTCACAGTGAGGCTGCAAAGGCGTTTTTATAGCATTTCAAACCCTCTTTAGTGTTTGTGTGTGTTTCGTTAACTACAGCACCAGAGGGCTCATCAGGACCCTGTAGCCCTTAACCACACTTTCCATGAAGTAGTTACAGCAGGCGCCTCAGCCCCCAGGGATCTGCTGGCCCTTCAGAGACACTGCCTTAATCCTGGGGCATATGCTATCCACCTGGACCGCTGGCTGCAACATTACCAAGCCAGCCAGGTAACACACACTGCAGCTGCTAACATGCGCATTCAGTGGCTGCTGCGAATACATTGGAAGATGGTTGTAGTTCTCTCAGGCGTTGCTGACACTCTTTCTCTATAATTGTGTTTAGCTGCACATTGTTGATGGGGCGCTGCTGCGGTCCAACCCAGTACTGGTGATGGAGGGAATACAGAGATTCCTTGGTGTCACCCCCATCTTCAACTACACCCAGGCTTTAATGTTCGTAACACTCCTACATATAAACATGTAT